>NC_051101.1:3887500-4107500 GCF_901709675.1 Syngnathus acus
CCCAAAGGGGACACTGTCGGTCCAGGTATGTGGCTAGAGGAGTGAAGATGGGAGAAAAAAAAGAAAGATAACCCCTCCCAACGTAACTCGTCGCCATCAGCAGAACGCTAACACGCATGACTCGCACAACCTGCTCCTCGTTACCGACCCACTTTGTTCAGTTCGTTGTTTGAAATGATCCCAGTTTACAATCCCTGCGTTGTGCTTTTTCTTTTCTTTATTTTTTTTTGTTAACCTGATATGCAGAGAATGTATTCATCTTCTGCGTGCTCACAAATGGAATAATGTGTCCTCACACACAGGAGTATTAATAAAAAATTAAAAGTAAACTCTCGGCCACGCAAACGTTAGCACACACTCGCCCAAAAGCCTTTTAGCCAACCACCAGCGAAAAAGGCGGCGTAACAGCACAGTTGAAATTAATTTTGAATATGGTTATGTAACACAGTAAAATACATTTTTGAAATGCATAATATGAAGAAAAGTATACTACTTTGATCTGAGAAATATTTCAAATAAGCAGATAGTTAAAATTGCAAAATACTCCTGTCTGCTTGGACATACAGTGAGAAATGGCACCTCCATCCGTGCAAGTTTATTTTACATTTTAACACCGCCCACAGACCCTCAAGCCTACAGCACAAAGGCAGCGGGCGACAGTGTTCCCACCATCCATGTGGACCTGGCCTCCCCTCAGTCGCCCGACTCGATCAACCTCTTGGATGAGTTTCAGCGGTCTGGCCAGGCGGCGGAGGAGGACGACGACGACGGCGGCCTGATGATGAAAGCGCCCGCCAAGCCCTACGACCAGCACAGCGAGGGCGAAATGGACACCACCACCAGAGAGAAGCTGTTGAGGTGTCTGAGTGACCCGGGGCCCCACGCCGAGGACGAAGACGAGGACGAATCCTTCCTGCCTTAAAAAGTTGGAGGAAGGTGCGTGCTTCAGTGCTCAAGACGATTAGCCAAAAACTGCGAGCAGGGAGGAAAAAAAAAGAGCCATTAGTCGTTTTGTCGTCATCGCTCTTTACTTTTAAAAGACGCAGTCACGGTTACGCGACCTTCAGGAATGAACTATGCATTACCAAAGGGACTGTTTGTAGTTCTTTGAGGTTCTATTTCCATTTTTTGTGTAATATATCGGAGATGGGCGGGGTTCTCCGGCACGACAACGAATCAGCTTCTCCCAAAACGAAGCCAATCGCATTCATTCTGTCACTTGAAATCACACCGCGTGGATGAGGTCTCACCGCATATTTTTGCCTTATTTGATGTCACTCGGTGCAATTATTATTTTTTTTTCATCAGCATTGCCTTTTATTTTCAGGGATTGCCAACATTGGTATAAAGGAGTATTACGGGCGCACTCAAAACAAAAACAAACATATGTACAATGACAATAGGAAAAAGTAACTAAGAAAAAAATCCTTCCTAAGTTTTACCAGTCTTGGTGGCTTATACGCTTTTGGTTTCCCCTCCCGACCACCATTTTTAGTGCGTTGATAAACTCGTTTTCTTAATTAAGGGAGGGGCAAGACAGCGAATGTTCTGATGTCATGCACAGTGTTTATTTTTGCTGATGTTAAATGTCTGTCATGTTAAAAGTAGCTCCCTTTAACAATCACTCCAGCAAACAAACAATCAACGCTCGCTGTCTTCAAGATGTACACGCACATTTCTTTTGCTTGTCCTTTATCACTGTGCGACAGTAGTCTGTGCTTCCGAGACTGGTCTTTGCATGACATGGCTAAATAAGTAATTAATACAGTTCTATGCAGCATAAAGGGGTAGACAAATGATGTAAAACAAAAAAAAAGTAAATTAATTCTATTTAGTTATGTTGAGGTGGATTAATATCGGACTGCGGCTTTAATGATTGCACGTTTCCTCAATGTAAAAAGATGCACTGCTGCACGAGGTCGTTACGCAAATGAAAAGTATGAAAATTTAGAGCTACACTGCTATGACAAAATATTGGCAAAAGATTATAAAAGCAGTGATATTTGTATCAGTAAATGTTATTTTCTAAGAATGCTTATAACATTACAAGAGCGGTTTTTATTTTCACCATTAGGAACTTGTAAGATTTTTCTTGTAACATTGGGAATTTTTGGGGCATTATAAGAACTCTAAACATGACTATTATGAATGTGTCTTTATATTAAGGTTTTGTTAACAAAAAAGGCTTAATTTCAAGTAATGGTGCAATTGATCAAAGTAATACATTTGAATAATTTCATAATCTGGTAAAAAAAAAATTCCTTCTGTCTTGAAATCTTCAGACTATTCTTGCATTGTTCCAACTTTTGTCTTGTGCTTTCAGTATAATTTCAGTGTGGCCCTAAATTTTCATTTACATTGTGAAAAAACATTTTCACATCGCATCGGCGATCGCTTAACGGAATTTCGCCGTAAATATGTGTAAGCGCAGTCCTTGTATGTTATATTCACTTGATATTTTTCCAAAGATTCTTTATTTTATGATGACAAAATGGATGTTTCCAGGCCAACATTGCTGGTTTCGAAAGCCGTAGAGAGCAGAAAGATAATTGTTCATCCTTTCTTTATGGCTTTCTCATGGCCTTTTTTTATGGAATGTGTACTTCATTCAGGACCTCACCAGCATTTCACCACAGCTTTCGCTCCGTGTCTTTGAGAACACTGTGCTTTTCTATTATTTGCCTTTTAAATCATTGAGTGGCTTTCATGGCTTTACATGGACGTATCAGTCGCTAAAGTACCGTTCACTTTAAATATGTACACGTGTGCCGTAATAATGCATAAAATGTGCTTTGCGTCTCATGTTTACATTGCTGCAGAGGCTTCATTTCTTTTGAAGAAATGCTCTCGGATCTTTTCAGAATACAATACTTCGCTAGTTTGTGCTGAGAATTTCCTTGAAGATCTTAAAAGAGTCTTTAGTGGACGGTGGAGTTCCAACTGGATCGTGTAGTTTCAATCATGAGGTTATGTAATCAAATTGCTTTGACGCTAACTTAAAATGCGTTTTAATGCAAATCTAGTTTGATTAGCCCCTCGGTTTGGTTTCTTATGTTGAGTGTGAAAACAAAAACCAAAGCTCCTCCCCAAAAATATCTGACCTAATTTCTTATATTACAACATCAATGTACATGTATAGTTCACCGAATTCAAAGAAACCAAAGCCGAGGGGACGCATGCTAATTTTACAAGACCATTTGGACCAGACAATGTCAAATAATATTTGAGTAGATGACAATTATACAAATATATTTATATAATCCTATACATGCAGTATGACTTCATCCAGCTAAAGACTTTTAAAATCGTTATTTTACTCACCCTCACGTTACCTCTCAGCGCTCGCGTCCTTTCTCTCTCTCTCTCTCGTACCATTTAAATGCCGCCACCACGAGCACTTTAACGGCGCAGAAAGAACCTTCATCTCCAAACGACGTCAGTCGGAGCAATAAGTAGCTTTCATATCGTCACGTATGACACAGGTCTTAAAAACCGATGCTTTTACCTGGGAACCTTTCCTCCCTCCGCTAGGACAGCGACTCTCGAGTCTCTTATGATATTCTCTTCTTCATCACTAATCCTGGTCTGTAAATGTTGCTTTGTCAGCATTTCCTGTTTGAAAGTTATTATTTTTGATATACGTAAATGGGAAAATGTACATAGACAAAGATATTGTATGTATTAGAAATGTATGATTCTAATGTGCAAAAAACAAAAAACTGAGAATCAAGCGTGGACTTGCCTAATGAATCATCACAAAGCTTTCAGCATTCCATTCCCGTTCTAACAATCCGCATCAATCAAAAACTAACGACCTAACAAACTATCTACCGAAATAAAGGTTTACTTTCTAACTCTGCTGTCACCGTGTCGTCTATTTATGATGTTTGGATTGGTTATTTTTTCCAACGCAGCCCCCCAATTACCACCATAACGGTTTTGTAATAGTTTTTTGTTATAATCTGAAGCTATAAAAGTACCATCGCAATAGTCTTTGCTGAAAAGAAAAAAAAAAAACATTCTATGCCTTCCAAAAACAAACATTTTGATGATGCTATTTTTCTGCATCTGACACATTTTCCAATTGCATTTATGGTGTGCAATAGCTACAATTGTTCTGCCTCGTTCAAATGTTTTGTCACTGCTGCCAAAAGAGCTTAGTGAGGAAAACAGGGTTTCCCTTTGTCTAATTCAAACTCACACAATGACTTGGATTGTGTTTGTTGAGCAGCCTGACAGACTTTCCTCCTAAGTCATATTGTTTGCCATGGATATGATTGCGCCTCACAATGTGGCTCATGCAAATATCTTGTATTATTTTCTGTCTAGTCTGGACCCTCTGGTAAAGGCAATTTTTTTAGGACAGAAGGCTCGCCTCCTTGCCATTTCCAAAAGCAGGCCCGCAGAGGGCGCTGTCCAGCCGCAATAAAACTAGCTCCTTGCTTGAAGTATACCGAAAAGCAAAGCGACGTGTTTAATCGGCGTGTGGCCTCCAATTGCATTTGTTTAATGGCCTGTTTGCTGTTGCATCCGCTCTCATTTACATGCACCATGGAATCCTTTAATGTATGCCACAAATTGATGCCTTTTTAGCCGAGTTGTTTAAAGGACTGTAAACAAGATTTTTCTGCTTCACTGCAATCGTCTTAACTTTTCAAAACGCATTGTGGGATGCAGTGAGGGCAGTATACAGAGAGTAACTTATACTCACTATCTCATGTAGAGTACATAAAAATACTTGAGTACAAGTGTGCTAACAGAAAATAAGTTTTGGAAGTTGCACTAAAATGAGTTGTTTCATGCAGAAGATAAAGAATATATGCTTGTGAGTATTATTTAGTCTATCGACATGTGTTGATGCAATATTTCTATTAAAATATTCAACGTTAGAAACAGCAACTCTAGCATGCTATTCGTTAGTTTGCGTATGACGTTTCCTATTGTGTTAACATCAAGCCAACAAAAAAGGAATATTTACTACCCAGACTAAAAAAAACACACACTAATGCACTGTTTTAGCCACATCCTCAAATTACTTTAAATGGTTTTTAAAACAAACAAAAAGAAGTTTTTAGTACTTACAGGAGCTATAAGGTTCCTGGTTCCCCATGAAAATACGAGAGCAAAATCTCCTTTAACCAGAGTTCCTGTTGTCTAAACACACAGCAACCCTCTTAAAACTCCCGGGATCAAGTTCCTGTACTTTCAAGAGTTCACAAATCTTTGGCACACAGCTCTCTCAACATCTCTGACTGGAACTTGTTATTTCCAGGAAGTAGCAAGAACTCAACGTGCCTGGAAATACAACTGCAGGCCCTTTCAAGAGACGGCCAAATCTGTAAATAAATAATCATATAAAAATAGATGCAGGTGCCCTCAGGGGGCTTCTCGGTGAAGTAAAACAAGAGTTTTTAGCTGTGCGCCAGCATTTATTTCCATCCTTGTGACCAGCTAAAGGCTGTGTGACTAATAGTATTACACAAATGTGACATAATGAGTAATTGTTTCGAGTAAGCAAGTCACAGTAAGACACTTTCTACTCAATGTGCTCACTTATTCCTTCATTTGTCATATGAGGGGGAAAACAGACAACTGGTATTCAGCTTAAGTGCATTTTTACATGATTTCCATTGACAATTGCCAGTTCAAACCTGCTCGGAATGCTTCGTGCCCAAATGTTTCTTTGAATGTGTTTTATGTAGTTTTTTTTATAGTTGCTGGTAGGATGGATGACTACAGATGTCTTTTGGATTATGGAGAGATGGAGAAGAGAACATAACCAAAAAAAGGCAAGCACTGAAAATAAAGATAGGAAGAAAAGGTACAGAAGGGAATTGGAAGGGGGAATTATAAATAGAATTCATGGAAAATGCGAGTGTCACTGATTCTAGGTTTGAATCCTTCCTGGTTTGGGAAGCAAGAAATAAATAAAGGAAGGAAAAAAAGACAGGTGGGTAAGAAAGGGATAGAAAGAAATGTATTTGAAAAGTATTGATGATGGAAGGCAGAGAACCTCTTCCTCAGTTTTAAGTTATTTGTTATTTGAATCAGCTTGGCAACAAAGTAATGAGAAAGAAAAGAAGAAAAAGCAAGGAAAGTAGGTCAGTGTAAAAGAATCAGGGAAAATTGAGAAAAAATGGAAGGGAAAAAGATGGATGGCGGAAGCAATAGATAATAGCGATAATTATAGCGGTTTTGAATAAATAAAAACTAAATCGCAAATATAATTTCCATTGAAATTTAGCAGTGATGTTTTTTTTCTGCTTGTCCAAACAAGTTTGCTGTGGGAGAAGGGAGGACCACGTCTTTATTCCATGACTGTCTGCCCTAAACATAGCCTGCTGGGTGAGAGTCTTGCTACTGAGGTCCGCCACATTGCAACTTTTTTTCTTATTTATTTAATATATGTAAATATAACCTACCGTAATTTTCGGACTATAAGTCGCGGTTTTTTTTTTTTCATAGTTTGGGTGGGGGGGGGGGGGGCGACTTATAATAAGGAGCGACTTATATGTGTTTTGTTTCAAAACTTTTCCAAAAAAAAAGTGAAACCGCGATAAACGAACCGCGATGTAGCAAGGGATTACTGGAATTTGAATTTCAAGTGACGTCAGCAGCGCGTGGCGCGGCGGTTGTTTACAAAAAGGACAAAGATTGATACTACCGGCATCATTAGCGGCTTTATGATGCGGCTTTGTTTCTAAGTGACACGGAGGACGAAGAGTTTGAAGGATTTAAGGATTTGGAGTGACACAGAAGGTTTGAAAAACTATGATGGCTTTTACGCCCGCCCGCAACGTGTGTTGTGATAAGCTGCCGCGTGAATCCATCAAAGGCATCCGAGCATCCCACTGGATCACCGAGTAAAGAAGAAGGGTGGACCGCCCCCCCCCCCTCTCTCTCTCTCTCGCTCGCTCGCTCCCCCTCTCCCTCTCCTGCTGCACTACCTGAGCTTGTACAGTGTCTCCTCCACATCCTCCAGGCGGACCTCCGCGGCGGCTGCAACAGCACACACTGCGCGAGAGAGCCGAGCGAGGCGCGGCTGAGGCGGCTACGAGCAGCTGCGTGTCCTCCCCTGCCTGTTCACCCAGGCGTTTGGATATCTTTTCTCTGTTTGTTCATCGAGTCGGATAAGTTGGCGCAGGACATAAAAAAAGGCTTTCTCCCGTCCTTTCGTCCGTTTCACACCACCCGGCCATCGGCTTGTCGCTGCGTGTTGACGCCGGAGAGGAAGGGCGAAGAGCGGCGTTGCGAGGAGGAGGCGCCCCCAAAGCCAGTTGCGTGAGCTCGGATGGTAACGCTGGATTCATGTTATCGTGGAGGGATTATCCATCGATGAGGGTTTGTTATTGACAGCCCTGCGCGTGTGTGAGCATCATGCATCCACACACAACTTTGTCCACGTCTCCTCTGCGTGTGTTTTATTAGAGAAAGAAGAAAGAGAAGCTTGCAGGGTTAACAAAAAAAAAAAAAAAAAAAACACCGGTAGCATGCACCAGAGACGCTGCAGCCCGTCACTAAAGAGAGCCCGGGGTGGCGGGCTTGTGTTGCCAGCTCTTTGCTAAAAAAGCTCAAGTGTTGCCTGGAAGCCAGGCCTTGTGCACTGCCAACCAGCTGTGTGGAGGGAAGCAAAAAAAAAAAGCATCTGAAAGACTCCCGAACAGAAGAAGTTATCCCAGATGGTGTTCCGAAAGTTGCCGGGCGTTTCTGCGTCCGGCATGGGTCTTCGCCTGTCGCAGAAGTTTGTCTTTTTGCTCTTCCTGTCAGGCTTGGTGACCCTTTGCTTCGGGGCGCTCTTCTTCTTGCCAGACTCGGTGAGGCTGAAGCGCATCTTCTTATTCAAGAGTGAGAGCCAACCGGCCACGGCGGCGGGTTCAGGCATGGCGGCGGAAAACGATGCCAGCGAGCGCTCCAAGAGTCAACGAGACCAGGAGCACCCGCGAGGGGTGACCTCCGCCAAGGGGGAGAGCGGAGTCGTCGTGATTGCTGGCGGAGCCGGCGGAGGAGGTCTTGCCAGGCTTAAGGCTCTCACCCGTAAGACACCTCCATCCTACGAGGCCACTGAGGAACGTCTGGCCGGCGGAAAAGCTCAGGAGGACATGACCCTGGCATCAGACAAAGACTCCTCGCCTGACTCAGGTGCAACGTTTGCCTACAAAAAGTTCCGGAGGTGTCTGCTGAAGCCGCCACTGGGGAGGGACGGCGGCAAACCGAGGGACCCCAAGACAGACAAGCGGCGGGAGAAAGTCAAAGAGGTAAGAGCCGATGTTTTGACTTTTGTTTCTCTTTGCGAGCTGTCATAAGAACAAAACAGATCACATAATTAGTAATTAACATCTCCGTTGAGGCAGAGAGCGTCTTTGATTGAATCAGAGGGACACAAAAGACTTGAAGCGATCCGCCGCCGATTCGTGTTGCGGGTCCAATATTGAAGCTGCAAGAGAGATGATAAAAGTCTCCTAATGATCACAAAAGGCTGTGCTAATGCCACCAGCCTGCCGAAGATAAAGCATCTCAGATTGCCATTTTTTTCTTTTTTTAGAGGGGAAACCCATTAAGGTCTTATTTTTAGAAGCGACTTTGAACTGTTGCCACAAAAGGAGCAAAGGTGATGACACTGTGGCAAGAAAACCTCTTTAGCCTTGTGACTTAGATAAAATTTGGATTTGTACACCATGACACCTTCTCCTGCCGCGACACGCCTCTTAGGCCGGCGGGGACAGGGCAGCATGATCACCGAGGTGTCGGCGGATGGCAGCGCTGCCTCTCCTGGTCCCCCCCTCGTGTGGGGCGACCTCTCTGTGACTAGCTTCCTCGTTTGCACATAAAATGTCAGCGTGACTTTGCCCGTCAAGCTGAGCTCTGCACAAGTTTTGTGTTTCAGCCGCCGGCTCTGGTCATCTGAGGCTAAAGCGATTTTTCTACTGCTGCGCTTCTGTTGCCAATTTATTTATTAACTATTTTATTTATTTTTTAATGACTAGCCCCTTTACAAAGCCAAACTGCTTGCTTGCACACACAAGTTTCTGTGGTATGCAAATCACCTTTTACTTAGCCCACTCAGATTTTCCGTTATTATTCTGCCAAAATATGCACTACTTACTACCGTAATTTTCGGACTATAAGTCGCGGCTTTTTTTCATAGTTTGGGTGGGGGGGCGACTTATACTCAGGAGCGATTTATATACATATATATGTTTTTTTTTCACTTTTTTGGGCATTTTATGGCTGGTGCGACTTATACTCCGGTGCGACTTATAGTCCGAAAATTACGGTACAAGAGAGATTGCCATCGCTAATTTGTGAACTGTTTTGAGTTTTAGTTCATGTCGACGGCCACATCACAAAATAGAATTGATCATTAAATCTGATTTCTGCACGTAATTAATTTTTTTTACAACAACAATCGATGATGCCAGTAGATCTCCGTTGTGAGCTCCAGTTTCCATGTTGTTTTGAGCACGTTGAACCCTGGCTGGAATTGTTCTCATTTTCGCTTGGAGTTGCGATATGTCCTATTTTGCCTTTTTCCCCCCCCAAATGCATCGTGAGAACATAATGGTTCCCACAAGTCAAGTCCTCTTTCATTTTGACTTATTCATTTTGACTCATCAAATTACTGCTAAGCAACAAAGTGTCTAGGTACTTGTTTGATGGTCGTGATAGCTTATCAGTATGTGTAGGTGGAGACATATAGGAGATGGAGAAAAAAGGACAGCCGAGGGTAAACATTTGCCAGTTGTTGAAAGCAAATGTCTACCGTGCAGCCCCGACTGACTTGCACATACGCAAATAAACGCTTTCAGGTTGTTGTTTTTTGTTTTTTTTTGCACTGTGCAGATACCAAAAGACCTCAGTTGTAGGAATTCAATATTTTGTATTTATTTATTTAAATATTTATTTTGTATTTATTTAAATAGTTGCTTTTTTAAAATGTGTTTTTATTTATTTAAATATTTATTTTGTATTTATTTATTTAAATACTTTTTTTTAAAAATATGTTTATTTAGATATTTGTTAATTTATTAATTTAGATTTTTGAAATCATTTTTTCAGGGGGGAGGTTAGTCACCGACACGTGAGAGGTAGCAGCTGGTTTAGCTGATGAAGCGCTATCGTTTCCTGAAGCGTTTGTCGTCGGGTGACATTGAAACAGGAAAAGGAAGTACAGCGGTATCAGTTATGTTTTTTTTTTTTTTTTATTCCTTTTTTGCATATAGAGCATGTTTCACCCCCTTCCGGCCCCCCCTGCCTTTGCCATACAGTAACTCATTTCCAAAGCTTTTTAGCCCATAGGATCCTGTTTCATTTTGACTTAATGACTGCACAATAAGACTAAAGTAAAACAAAGAAGGGCTAAACTGACCATTGAAGCATATTTAGCCATAAAATGTTGCTGTCACCTCCTAGTTCTCCTCTTTAGATTGTGTGTTTCTGCTGATAGCTCATAAAAATGCCCGTCAAGGTGAACATTCTCTGATACGGAAGAAAAAAAAAAAACACATTTGTGTTTTGTTTTTTTCCACTTCATCTTCCACGGATTGCGGTGTTGAAAGCGTTGCGTAACGTAAGCAGCTTGCAGCCTTTTTCCTGGTGACGAGTCCCACTCAACACATTGCAGATGTTCTTCCCTTTGTTTCTTCCACACTCCTCCCTCAAACTTTCTTGTTTGAAATCAGGCATCGGCAGTGGTTTTTTTCCAACTTGCAGCCCCCCCTCATGTTTGCCATTCTAGCCTAAGGTTTTTTTTGTTTTTGCGTCATTTCCTTTTTAAAAGAAAAAAAACGAAGAAAGTCTTCTAAGGCATATAGGTGCAGCTCAGATTTCATCACCAAGATTTTCTCCCCCAGCAAGATGCGATGTTGCAATAAGTTCCACGCAAAAGCCAATTTCTCGAGAGGGGGTGTCTCTTGCTGGCATAATGGGGTCATTGTGCATAGCCCCCAAACCCCCACCACCCAAAGTGTCTGAAGACTCGCCATCGGGCTCTAAAACAACACGTTTGATTGCGTTCCAGCCTTTGTGCTAAGATGAAGCCAAATTTATTTGATGGGGATTTTTCTTTCCTTTTCTGTACACTTTGTGACGAGAGGACTATCAGGCTGTAGCAGCATGCTCAAGCGGGGCCAAGAACCCAAGAGAAAAGTCGAGAGTCAGCATGAATGTGTTCTCAATAAACAACAACAGTGATCAAAAGGTGAAAAACGTAAAAAACACACTCCTTGAGAGTTTCAGCATGCTCGAGCACTGCCAAGAATTCATAAAAAAAAAAAAAGTCCAACACTGTCTCTTGTGCATTCTAAAAAAAAAAAAAAGCAATGTCAACCGGATTAAAAAGGAAAAGCCACAGAAAAAGAAAAACAACCCGCCAACAGGGGAAAGCATCCGACTTGAGCCTGTCCTAGAACCCAAGCGACAACGTAGCCTCGAGGGTTTCTTCCTCCATTGTAGGTCAAAAGCTTAACAATGTTGTGGTCAGATGTCACAACACAGTCGTCATTCAGACCGATGAGATCCTACCCGGGTCACGCGCAGCCTAGAAGAGGTAAATGACACAAAAAGTGAAGATGAAAGCCCAAAAGCTTAATTAGCTAGAGCATGTCTAGCTAATAATGAGCCGAGGCTAGCTAATAACGCGTCTCGTGAGCCACCCGAGCATCCGATGGGATCGATGGCCAATCAGCAGTCTGCTCGCTCTCATTAATCGCGTTTAAAGACCCCGGGACAGCGACCAAACGCGTCCTTTTTTTGGCCGTCCGACCTTGAAGGAAGAACTCTTTAATGAGCGCCCGCTGCCATCATTTGATTAGCCGCCTAATTGCTGTAATAATGAGCAAATACACCCAGCGATGACTGAAACCTCCTTTGTAAGCGCTTGGGTAATTAACGGCTATTTGCTTGCCGGTGCTGAAAACAGTGGAAAAGAAATGCTCATTTGGCAATGTGGTTTAGTTTTGGGGTATTAGCAATAGCATTGCGGTCTGATGTCCTGATGCTGTCGGTTGGAGTAGCATGACCTTGGCAGAATGCTCGAGCCCCGCCTAGAACTCGAGAAAGTCCAAATCTTTCAGCAACCACATTAATTGTTTGATTTTGTTTTTTGTTTAGTTCCTGATGTGGCTCCTCCTCCATTGTAGGTCGAATCACATGCCCGAGCAAGGCCTAGAGACAAGTACGGAGCGGACATTCTTAAGAAAAAAACACCACAAGAACTACAGGCACGATTCAAGAAGTGAAAAGACACAGCGAGCCAAGCTAGCCCGCCCCTTATGGCCCCTCCCCCTTAGGCCGACTTGCCCGTGTTGTTTTCTGACCAATTAGGCGTCCATAAAAGCAGAGCAGCGCCCACCCGCCGGCTTGGGGGGCTCGCATACTGTGCTGCTTGCTTGCATCTAGGCCAACCTCTTCCTCCACGCTCTCTTTTGTTGGGGGGGTGCGGAAAGTGAGAATCTGTATTTTTTGATAAGATCCACTGAGGGGGAAAATAAAGGACACCCAAAATGTACACTTCCAACCTGGAGGTTGCGCAATCTCGCTCACATCTACTCTGCGTTCAGTGTGGTCCATATCAGAGTCATGCAAATCATCCAATTAGACCATTTACACATTAAGCCGGGCCATCCGTCTCGCCGTTAAATTGGTGCCGTGGTCAAGAGAGGATCTCGCTGGTCAGGTGGGCCAGCCGCTGTACTGTAATGAGCTCATCCCGACTCACCTGAGCTTCTTCTGATGACCTGTAGCTCAGACCCAGTGCAGAGTGGTTAACTCATTCACAGCCGTTGACAGCTATAGAAGTCAAATATAAATTTTAACTGGGCTGGCAGTGAACGAGTTAAAAGAGGCTGTTGTTAACTCAAACAAAGGCTCTTTTTACCATTTCTGTCTGTGAAATGTAAAGAATTTGTGCTTGTTAGACGAAAGGTCACATTTGTTCTTCGCGAGTTGGAGGCAGAGAGATGGATCGCCATTATTGACGAGTTGGCCGTGCGCCCGCAGTCCCCGAGGCATCTGCTATCGATAGGTTTGGTCTGCCTGGTAACCGATGGCGGGTCCTGACCGGTCGGTAGCAGCGGCGACTGGAAGAGTAGCTACTTTGGCTAATTAGCTTTTCTCTCTCGATAATGACGCATGGGAAGGGAGAGGAGATATAATGTCACGCAATGATTCAGCTTTTCGGTACGCCGGCCTCGATGTTCTCCATTACGGTTGCAGTCGACGTGCTCTGAAAAGCTGATTACAGCAGAATGGGGAGGCGGTCACAGATGTGTGCAATTAAATGTGAATGCTTGTGTCAGTGTGCATGCGTGTTGTTTACCTACCAAGCGGGACTTTAGGACTTTAGACCATCTGCTGACTGGAGTCAATGAAACCTTTTTCAGGGGATATAAAATGTACACGACCCTGTTTAAGAATTTTTCTCCTTTCAATGACCATGAGAAGATCTGCAGGAATTTCTTGCCAGTGCTGGTTGCATCCTAAATTTGACGAGAATTTTTGGGGTTTAAGTTGCAAGATGGAAGGCTATAATTGATTTGAATTAGATACCCAAGTTATAGAAGTGGAAGAAGAGAAGCAAAAGTCATGATGAAGAGAATGAAAGAATGTAAGACGCAGGAATTTCTAGCATGTACTGGCTACAATAACAACAATCTCCCCATGAAAAAGTTTTCCTAGCATGGCTATGTCAATTTTTTTCTATGGAAATTATTCAGTGTATGTTTATGTTCAGTTTCGAGTCGATCTGTATTCTGGGTTGCCCTGGCAACAGCCCATTCAGTGGGTCCGAGCAGAATGTGGCGGCCAGACTGGGATGCGCTTTGGAAGCGGCACGTTGGCATGAATTTGAATGGCGATTGCTGTCACCGGGCCAAGTCGGCCGTCACTGGTGCTGGCCCGCCCAGCCGATGGCAGCTCGTCTATATCAAGAGCCCTCACTCGCCTTCCAAAACACTCGGCTCTCGTTTGTTTTGGTGGGGAGCGCTCTTGTTTTTCTTTTTTCTGATTTCTTATCTCCCTTTGGCTCACTACACTCATTTGTGTGGAAAGTAACAACACAAACCTTGCTGCTGGGCAAACAGCATAGATGAAAACCTCCATCACTGCAAGATGAAAGGAAGTTTTTTAGTACACTCTCCCAAATGTTCACATTAGACCAAGACGGTGAAATAAAATAATGAATTGAAACATGCTCACTTAATCTGGAAACTCAATTCACAAAATTAATAACATACTCTAATTGATTGACAAGACTAAAACTGGCAAGAGATGTTGCAGGAATTTCTGGCATGTAATGGCTCTGTCCAGCATGTGACAACAATCTCTCGTATTCATACATTTTTCGCAAAAAAAAAAAAAATCAATTGAGCCTAAAATGTGAACATGATGGTGTTTTTATTGTTCTTGGTCAAATGAAAAAGCAAAAACCTGAAAAAGTACTTTGTACATCACACTCCTTCTGGAGTCTCACAAGATTTTCTGAAATGTCACGTGTACTGCCGGTTCTGCGCTAAGCAGCGCTAACCTTTCCGTGTGTGACAGTGTGTTGCATTGTTGGCTCCGCACTTCTCAACCTTCCATGGTGGCCTTACGGTGATTCCTACAGGGGATTCTTAATGCCAGATAAACTTAGAGTAGGCTAAAACAAGGCCGCTGCCCGCCCAGCAGCGTAAAGGTCACATGATTAACCCCGTTCAGACAAGATGAGCATGAAATTGCCTTCGATGATTCAACTCTTGCGCATGTGCTGAGGTTCCGCTTTTGAATTCTAAGTGAACATTCTCAAATGACTCCGTGTCTGGTTGTTGCCGCAACGACACACGCTTGAGCGCTGACCTCAGTCAAGGCAAACAAGTGTACATCTTTGTAGCTAGCATTTTCTTGCTGTGAGAACAATCTCCTGTGTTCGTATTCTTCGGAAGCAAGTTTGAGTGGCAAGCAAAAGTTTTTTCAGAGTGAAGGAAAGGGGTAAGGGAAGCTTCAAGGAGCTTGGAAGGATATGCAGGAATTTATGGCTAGTAATGGTTCTCTTGTACACAACAATCTCTTGTGTACTTGATATGAACAGACGATGAAAGACAGAAGCATTTTCTGACAAAGAAAAGCCTTCAAGGCATTTAAATTCGGCATAAGTATGGCCACGTCCCACATGTGACAACAATTTCCCAAAATCACTTACTCTCAGAGCCTGGAGTAGGTAAATGTTTCCTGCATCCTGTGACTCCAGGACTCTACACAAAAAAAAATGAGCTCTGTGCTTTTTTTAGACAAAGGCTTCAAGTAAAGGAGTAAATTAAAAGGACGATCTATTTCACTGGGTGTGTGAATCACACTGAGCGAGCGGCTCTATGGGGATTCTGAATTGAGAACCTAGAGCTGAATACGAGAATATTATTTTATAGTCTTACTCTTTTGTACCGGCAGAATCTGATGCGTGACAAGTCCCCCATATTTTTTTCGCCACTGTACAACTAATGACGATGTAGTCTGACCTATTAGAACTTGATATTGACATGAATTGTAGATGCCAGTATTTATTTATTTTTTTGGGACAAATTGACTCGTGCTGTGGATAAATCGTGACCCGGTGTTCACATGAGTTGGAGTTACCTCGGAGGGTGGTCGCCCGCTGAAAAAGCTCCCGGACGTCATGGCTGACATGAATAATTCATGAGCGGGCGACACGATGGAGGGAGTGTACATGCTCTCCAATCCAATTGCACACGTCTCGCTGTGGATTTCACATCACTGCCATGTCGTTTCTATCAGACCCCCCACCCCCACCTCCGCCCCCCGAGTCTGTCCTTCTCCATATCGCTCTCTTGCCTTGCCGCTTTCATCCGCCCCGCATCTTGTTCTGTTCGCACTCGCCGAAGCGCATTGGAGAGAAAAAAAAAACGCAAAGGAGGGAGACGGATCGTTTTCTTTCATGTCGGTCCAACTCGGCGTCATCCCGCCCCGGACGAAAGTGAGCTGACCTGGCGAGGATGAGCCGCTAGGATTGCAGATTCGAAGCCTACGCTGACTCACTGACATTGTAATCTAGACTTTCATCATCATCATCTTCTCGCCTTGTCCAACACGTCCAGTTAAAACGTGGCCAAGACAAGCAACGCAAGTTTCGTCTTAAGTCTTGTCTGCTATCTATATAATACACAGAAAGGCACTGCATTATTACTTTTTTTTTTTTTTCTTTTTTCAATCAACATACACAGTGAGACGCTGCTAACATCTGTAGAAGACGACGTTAACGTAAACAACAGGAGTGTCGGGATTAGGATGTAAAAATACTTCTGGCAGTGGGCATGTTGGTGCAGGTAAAAAACAAACACACAAGTTGGTCCCTGCCTGCACAAGTGCACATATACCGAAGGTGTATTTTTAGTGTGACGAGAGTCACCTCAAAGTGTCGAGATTAGGACCGTGCTGCAGGGAAAGAGGGTCATCTCGTAGCTGCGTTGGTAGTGGGAGGCAGGAACAAAGACATATGGGGCATAAACAAGACTGTTACCGTGGCAACCGCAGCTCGGAATGTGTCCTTGACAATGAGAGGAGTTTTATATGCAGATGAACCGGGATGGCGGTTTAGTTGTTACCCAACAAAGAAGGGAGGATGCAATTTTTGTGCAGCTGAATGCTTTTGCCGATCGTACGTATCGAGAATCGTATGAAATCGTCTTTTATGCGAGATGTACACTAGATATAATCGTTTTGACTTCACTGATGTTTCGCTGTTTGAATTTCATTCACTTGGATAGGTTGAGCGTTGGAGAGCTTTTACATGCTGTTGTATGTTAATCAACATGACAAAAGCAACAGCCGTAACTTGAATCGTAATCCAACTGAATCAAACTCCAATTACATTTTAAAATCGTTAGATCATATTGTACTCTGTTATGTTTTAGAAATGTAAAATGAGCCCACTGTCCGACTGAAATGAAGCTGAAGGATTTTGATTTCTGTCTTTTCCTTTTGAAAATTGCAATGCCGATTTGAATTCGATTAATTGCTCAGCAATAAACGTCACCTGTGTGCATCCATGATTTGCCAAATAAGGAAAAAAACACCACGATTGGTGCTTGTCATTCGACAGCCGACTCATCAAACAACTCCGAGTAGCAGGATGTGGGATTCACTTTCTCATATCTGGAGGCAGGAAACAGGAAGTTGAGTCAGCATCATCAGTGCTCTTTATCGGGGTCAAAGTTCACCTTGCAGCCGTTCCCATCCAAAACAAAAACAATACAGGGGATCAAGAGTTTACCGCCGCCCGGTATTGACGCCGCCAAAGTGTCCACTCAGCACTTCTCGGTGGTTTGCCCCCCTCTCCCCCACCGTCCCCTCCGGCCTTCTTTTATTGGACTACACACGGAAAGCGACGGAGATTTATGAGTCATGTGCCGGCGCGGAGAAACATTCTGCGTTCTTTAGCTAAAGGCGACCTGTAAATCACCGCTCCTTAACTTTGTAATCGTTCATCACTCCAATCTCTTTCTCTCTTCCGCATTCTGTCCGTCTTTTTTGTCCACCTCGTAATCCCAATGCTTATTTTGAGGGGGCGTTTGTCGAGTTGAAAATGTGCTAGAGATCAGCCTTGATAACCTTGCACGTTTAATAGAGTTCCAGTTGCTCTTTGTCCAATAGATTGTGTCCACTCTCCACTTTAAGCTCTCGTAAAGTGATAAAGTTCCGTCAACACAATATAGCGCGCCGTTCAGGAGGTTATCACCTTCGCCAGGGGGCCTTCTGTTACTTGGCAGGATTGCAAAAACTTTTCGAATTGTTGGTGGCATAACTCTGCCAAGATTAGATTTGACTACATGATCTGAGCTAGCAAACCAACAACTGATGCTAGTAAAGGTGCTCAAGTTTTTTTATATAGTGGAGGAGGGTCAGACATTTTTTTTTTTATCGCATTGAGCCCTACTTTGAGCCCAAAGTGCAGTCTAACTGCGTATGAAAAGTTTGAAATGCACGTTTGCGCCGTTGTGGGTGTGGACGCAGCCGATTTGATTCTCGGCCAATCGAAGCAGCTCACATTTTTGACCACCTACTGTAATAACGTTAGTTTCGATACGAAGCAAAATAAATGGAGGGAAAGTAGGACACAATTGGTGTCGCTTCCTTACCGGTGAGTCGTTTAAAGGAAATTTCGTTTTTCTTCCTCTGTGGGCAGTACAGACTGCTCATATTAGCGAGCGCAGGAAGGCATGAAAAGACACGTCTGCTTGGGCTTGTTTGATTGCGGCGCGTTTTCTTGAGTCAGCGCTGCAAGACATGCTTCACCCTTTCAGCACAGGAAAGACCATGACTCAGCAACACGCACACACTGAAAGACAAGGAACCTGATTTGATCTGATCACCGTCCGGTTCCTACTTTTAAGTCGTTCCGGGGGCAAATTTTTCCACAGCGCAGATGGAAATGTGGCAGCGTAAATCAATGAGGCAATTTTTTTCCCCTGTGGTCGAGCTGACACTCAGGTTATTTACTCCGGGGGGGGGCGCGGCGGTGTGCTGATTGTTGGTCGATAGATTACCTAATCCCTCCCTGAAATGTGACCGCTTTGCCAACTTCACTTTTGTTCTTAAAGGGCAGTGAGAACGCTTGATTACCTCCACCATGCATGATGACGCAAAAACGATAAACATTGTAGAATGGTGGACAGTCCGCCCCCTTCCAAGAAATGGTTTCATCCTTATCGGGTATTGAGCATATTCCCGTAAATTTCCCGACTTCACGGAATGTCCTGACCCTTGCTGTCAAACTTATCGTGATGTCAACTGTCCTCTCATCTTTGGACGTTCTTTGGCAAGAGTTCAAGCGCCCGTCCGTCAGCCTTTCCAACCTCCCGCCGGATGATTTGGTAACTGAGGCTGTCAGCGCAGTTCACGCCGGCTTGCCTGCCACACCCACGCCAAAGCATCATTGTCATCTTTCGTTACGATTACGCCGGCCAGCAAAGTGCTCCATTTGCTTCCTGGCCGGTATGACTGACAGTCGGTGCGAGGATAAGGAAGTTGAGTACCGCCTCTAAATTGGCTAATGGATGCTCTCAGGCCTTTTTTTTTTTTAATGGAATGGTGGACGGCTGGCTCATGAGCTGAGGTGGATGACCAGATGTTGTGTGCGTGCAGCCAGATGCTCCGACACGAACTCTGCTATTATTTCTGGCCTCTGCGCTAAAACGGCTTATTTTCCACAGTGGTAAGTGTACCAAAATGTCTTTGCCAAGATACGCTGAAATCGATTGATTTGGTTAAAGAGTCCTTTACGATTTTTTTTTACTGAGCTGATTGAGCAGACCTTTGCTCTAAAACATGTCAGAAAATGCAGATTTGATAAGATGGTATGAGAGGATTTTCAGTTTTTTGGAGGAGTAAATACTTGTGTTCTCTCCACGCAAAAACATTTAAGGCTTGTTGAATTCACCTTGAAATTATTTGCCTGCAAATCTCGCAAAAATGCTAGCACTGTGTTGCGTAATTAGCAAGGTTAGATGAATTATGGCTGTTTTTTTTGTTACGTTTTGACTTTTGTCTTTCTCAATTCAGTTAGTTTAAATCAGTTTTTATTTCCCTCAATTTTTTTGTTTTAGTTCAAATTTAATTGTATTAACCGGTTCGCGTAAAAGGGGCTGTGACTCTAGTTGGTGTTTACGGCAGACGCCTGTTCTGCTTGTTTATGCCTCCAGCCGTCTGACATCTTATCAGCCGTCTGAACCCTTTTGATAAAGTCCGTTGTCTTCTCATTTGTGGCCAAAACGCGACATTTGGATAGACATGGGCGGAAGGATAAGACAAGCTGTTAAAACAGTCCAGTCTCTGCCAGAGGAAAGATAAACACCAGGCACAGACTGGTCGAGATGACGAGACGGGTCCATCGCCTGCTTTGTGTCCTGGCGGAGATGTCGCCCAGCGACGCAAATGCGCTCGTTACGACCCGACACCGTTTTCTCGTCTGCGCCTGTCAGCGTCCAATGGACACAGCGGACAAAGATGCTCTTTGTTTTACTGTCTGATCCGAGAGAAGCGGAGAGGGGGTACGAAGGGGGCGGGGGGTGCTTACATATGCAAACAAAAAAAGCTGAGCCGCCTCAGCATGGGCCTGACACTGCAAGCCACATATTAGAGCAACGGGCCCTGGGAAATATCACGACAAGTAGAAAGAAGGGTTGGAGTGATCATTCCACGGGGATGACATCATAGCTGCTTTTGTTGCTGAGACCCCCTAGCGAGCAACAATTAGCTTGAGCTTTTTTCTTGTTGTGGTTGCATGTCAGCCAATCAGATGGCACTAGCAGGCTTAAGCCCCCTGTGAAGTCCAATCCGACATTTTCTGGCTTCTGAGGTGATATCAATTCTGCGTGAAAGGTACAACTTTTTTTCAAAACAAACATCATCCGAGTACTCAACTTGATGATGTCACAAGTTCACATTGACACTTGGCCTATACATGGAATACATTTGAAATAGTGTGAAATCACGTTTCTGCTTCCAAGCTGCTTGTTTGTGCACTAATCAAAAAGTGGATGCTTCTCTCGGGGCGGGGGGGGGGGGGGGTCTTAAACAATTTCCCTCGGCATGTGTGCGAAATCACCAGTTAGGCCCGAAATCCGATAAGCCGATGTTGCTCCTTTTTGCGTGTTTTAAAATGGAACGCTTCATAATTAAGGGGTTGGATGGTGGATGTTTGTGCGACATGAATATTGATGAGCGTGGAAAATAACACAGGCGGCAGCTCATTTATTCAAGCGTCATGGCAATTCATTAAAACGGGCTTTCAATGGAGGGGGGGGCGCTCGTTGAGTGAAACACTTCATGGAGGAGGCTTATTTCTTTTTTTTTTAGACAGACTGCTTGTCATGAGCACGCCAACGTAGCTCAATCTCGGGTTAAAAGAAACGGGTCGGCGCCCTTGAAATTCCCACTGTGCTCGGCGCCGACTTGCTCGCTCTTCATTTTGTGTCACGCCTTTGATTCCGGTGTGTGCTCATCAGAAGTGCCTGAAAGTGAAGAACATTTCGATGCTTTTGCACAGGAAATGATGGAAGTTATCCGTTGGAGAGTTAAACCGTCGGCCATCTTAGGACATACAGCCAATGTTTAAAGTACTATTTGAAAGGTCACTTTTGTTATCAAATGTCAAATTATTTGCCCATCTGAGACACATAAACACCAAATTGTTGCATTTCTGCCATCCCCCCCCAAAAATATCTCTATTCATTGATATTATTCACACAGTTATATTCAAGTTGTGGTTCTTTAGAGCGGCTCATTGTTGGCATCGAGTGCATGCGCGTCACGCAGAGTCTGCTGGTAGAGCAAGGAGAGGGCGGAAATGACTAACACAAGTTCCCACCTGACATCTCGCATGTGGACCAAGGCTCTGGGCTGGCACTTTAGAGCACCTCATTGTCACGCATGGGAAACTCCCGTGACAGCCCGGTGGGATATATCGCAGCCTCCGGAGGCTTTACCCAGATATATTTTAGTGCCTGAAACATGTAGTTGTGTGTAGACAATCCATAAAAAAAATTCTCGACGGAGTAGCATCGTTTTATTCTGGGTCGTAGCACTGGCGTTTGATTGACAGTTGAGCACCCACAGCCTTTGAGAAAGGAGGGCAGCTTGATTCTGTTATGATTTTTAAAATATCCTTTTCTACACCTGGCTACTGGGTTCTTAGCCGAAATCTGTGCAATTTAGTCAAATTTAGAAGATTTGTATTTTCACTTTACACAGAGGTTTGGATTTAGCGGTTAAGGGGTGAAAGTTTAAAGTATCAGGCCTCAAGTAGCATTAATGGCTTGGGGTGGATGTCGGAAGCTGAATTAACACAAATTGCCCTGAAACAAAACGAACCGATAGCGTTCAGCTCATGCTACCTTCTCCGCATACTGCCTGCCCTCTCAAGGCTGAGCGCTCGCCACAATTAACGGCTGTAATTCCCGTAAGGCCCCTCTTACAACATAAAGCATGACAAACGACAGAAGGCCTTCCCTTTCATGACGTCGCCTCTAATCAAGCATGTTGACTGATAAGAAAAGTGTCACGGCGAGCTCGCTTATTGACAGCCTGAACTGCGCACATCAAGCGTCGGCACTATCACGTTTGGCCGACAAACGGCAGATGCCATCGATCGCTGCACTTTTGACCGACTCCGTGGCGGCGGGCGGTTGAGGAAATTAGCCGACACATGGCCAAGACGATAGCGATTGGTTGCCGTGTGATGCGCTCATTTGCATGCAAAATGCGGAGCATGTATAATTCCGACAACTGATTAATCAACCGATTAATTCCATAGATATATAATTAAGTCAATGTTTTTTTGCTCCCTTCACGCTTACAAAAAACCCCGATATGAATAACGAGCAGAACATTTGACTGTGTACTGTTAGAATTTGTTTGACATTACAACAGAGAGATAAAACATTTTGAGTGGTGTGGTGGAGGGGCGTGATGAATCTTTTTATTTCGACTTTTGTTGTAATGTGTAACTTTGCAGGGCCAGATAATTGACTCCTGTGTATTTTATGATTTTTTCGAGCATTTTTTTAATGTTTATCAGTAGTTTCTGAATTGGATTTGTAAAAAATAAATAAAAATAAATTGCGAACCCCCTTAGATAGCCATGGCCACCCCATGCCCCTCCTTCAAGAATAAAAGTCTAGCTCCGGCAGTGGATAATAAATTAACACCCTTTCTTGGCTTCCTTTCTGCTTTCTTGTTTTTTTCCTCCTAAGCTTAATTAATCAAATATTGAAGCAAAGTGGAACCAGGGGTAGGGGAATGGTGGGTAGAAAAGATGGTTCCAAGAACCTCAAAGTTCAATTTATGCCTCAAGATGTGGCGTATTAAGGAAAATAGAAGACGAGGCAGAGGAGTTCCAGACGTTGACATTTGGCTAATCTTTGGCCTCTTTTGTTGTCGTTAAGCTTTCTCTCTCGCTCTGACGTGAACAATTTCAAGCCGCAAGCTGTGATGAAGCAGGCCTGGGCTGCCAATCGCTGCCTTTTTATTTGAATGATTATCCGATGCTGATGCAATGCTTCATCCATATTACGAGACACCGGCAAAACATTTTGGCATTTAGCTGTCGAGGCCTTTTGCATAGAACTCGTTTCTTCCTCACTTTCTTGAAATTCTGCAAAATCTGATTCATTGGTGTTAAGAACTGCAAATAAAAACTATTTCCAACAAGTGTTGAATGCATGTCACCAGCAGAATAAATGCTCCCATTTTGGGCAGTTTTTATCTCAGGAATGATTCATAATCATGCCTAATTGCGCCTAATCGACCACACGCGGTTAACTCGACAGAGGCTATGTGTGACCGTCTTGAGGCCACCGACTTAATGCAACACTCTTTCTATAACATTGCTCTTGTTTTAGCCTAAGCCGCCGTCGCTATCCCGCGTTAATATTTAATAGTGGAAAAGCATCCGAGAGAAGGAAGGCGCAAGATTTACATATTTGATATTCAATTCCCCAGGAGGCAATCTGGCTTCCTTCTTGACCTAATTGTGTAATGTCTCGAAAGGATCATAGTATGTGGGATGCCCCTTGGGTCATGGCGCAGCACACTGTTATTATTATTATTATTATTATTATTAGTGAATGAATGAATCAGCTTTTTAGAAGCGAATTCAAGGGATCCTATTTAAACTAGTAGAGAATTTGTGTGTGTGTATGTGTATGTGTGCGTGTGCGTGCGTGTGTGTGAACCACTTCATTCTGTCCTCAAAACCCCTCAAGGATCTCAAGCTGCGTTGGAGTTCATCCTCAACAAGCAGAGTTCATCCCTTTTGTGAGAACCATTATTATCATTGTGGTTCCAATGTTTTGCAAAGATACTGTGCAGTTACCCTAGGTTAGCATGAGCAGCCGCAAACAGCTAGCCTTGGGTAGGATTAGTTGAGCATGAAATGGTTTCAGAAGCACAAATTGAGACCAAAACGTTCCTCGTAAAAGTCAGTCATATTTCATTTTTTGCGATGTTGCTGAGAAGGGCATGAACCTCCATCAATTGTTCAAACAGCCGAGCTAAAACATCAACATTCCGTGGAGACTGCTTCCAGTGTCTTTCAAAGTAGATGTCAGATCATGCAAGGACACCGGTGCTTCAATTTCACCTCGGCCGAAAGATTGTTCACTGTCATCGCGACTACAACTGAAAGGGTCGATCTGTTGTATCGTCTTTTTGCTAGCGCTTATCTTGATCTGCATCAAGGGAGAGATATGAAAGCGCCATTTAATAACAAAGAAATTCAAAACTTGTCTGATGCTCGGGCTCCACCGGAGGGACCTCGAAGCAGACGTCGGGCCCTCCGGCATGTCCTAAATCTTCCCTCAGGCGAGAGCCATACCCACAACAACCCGAAGAAGCAGAGGTCTGCCATAAATAGATGCGGCGTCTTCAGCAAGCGCAACTAAACTCGTTTTTAATTATCCCGTGCGCTGATCCCAAAATTTCCATCGGTGCAACAACAAATTGCCGGCATGCCGTGTTTATTCCCAACAGTCACCTCTGCTACGTTTTTAGCTTGGATTAACTTGCCAGCAGGTTATGCTTCATAGTCGCTGGCAATATACAATGCCGTGTAAAAGCCTCGGGAAGGGTTGCTTTCATGACCGTAGCAGGATTACGTGCGGGCCAAGGACCCCATAAATCTTGTAGTGAGGACACAGGAACTTATTTTCCTCGTTTGTGGGTATCACTGGTCCTCTTGAATTAAAACCGTAGCATCGGTTCCAAGATGGAGAAGGCTTGTTGATATTTTGGGGCTATTGACACTTAACAGAAGTGTCAAGGGCACCCCAAAGATATGCCTGATTTTGATTTGTTAATTATTCCTTGTGGGAGTTATTTCCATGAGAATTGTTTTTTTCCCCCCCTCTTTGACGTTTGCCCATGTCGGTACATAAGGTTAACAATGTCTAGCTAAATGTTAGGGAGTATCTAAAATTCATTGACTCATACATTTCCTGGTTCATCTTTTAACAATTGGTCTTGATGGTGCGGCTTCTCAGAATTGGACCTGGCTCATCTTTAACCCAAACCCACGTGATGAACCGTAAAACAGTTAAGCTAGCAGCACCTTCCACCGGCCTCCCCGGCACACAACTATCGCTATCAAGTGTCGGTCTCAACTCAAGTCCTCCTTAGTGAGGCGGAGCTGACCCAAGACACATTCGCGCTCTCACGTTGTGCGACTCCCTCCCCCATAAAGAGCCCTCGGACTCAGGCAGTCTATTTCATTGATGGATACGGTATTGACTTTACGGCCTCTTGCTCCGTGTGCACGGGAGCCGACACGGTTGGTTTCCCGCGTTCGGACGGAGTTAGCCGAGGCAGATGGATGGCAGCGAAGCTCCATAACTCTCATTTGGTGTCCGCTCCCCTGGATGTTTTATGGCCGCCGGGCTGATGGGATGTCGAGCTTTGCACGTGGGTTGTCCGCCCCTTCAAAATCCCACATTCACGTTTAATGCGTCACCCGAGGATGAAGAGCAGCTGGGTAAATATAACGTTTCCCGCTCTCAAAAATTGGAATTAGATGGAATCAAACTTTAATGACGCCCCGGAGCAGTTTGGGTGATGCTAACTGGTGCAGGCGGAACATTTGCTTATTTTGATGTTGTTTTTTGGACAAGTTCCTGGGATCACAGCCCTGTCCAACCAAACCTGTCTTCTTCCGAGGGTTTTCTGTCTGTTTCAACAAGAATCCTATTTATTTTTTATGCTCCCGAGTGTTCTTCTATTGCACTGGTGTCAAACCGGAGATCCCAACTGACACGTGGCCCAAGAGATTCTGAAAATAAGGGTGCTCATCCAGTCAATACTTTAGTGAAGGCAAACTTTGGACACCTCAGTTTACATAGAAAATGGGCTGTGCTTGAGCATGACAGAGATTTTATCAACACCGCCCATAACGTAACTCGGATAACTTTTGAGAGTCGGCTTCACTTTTTAGCTTGCCAAAAACTCCCTCCGTGTGCGCTTTGTAACAGCCTTTAATCGACTCATTTGTCTAAATAGCAACGTGTCCCCCTTTTACGTTATTGATGGAGGCTGACCGAGGAGGTGCAGGCCGGGCATTTGCTTTTTGTTTTTGTGCGGCTCGCATCAACACTTAATGGTCTTATTGGATCAATTAAAGCACCATTCTGCAAAGGTGCTCGGTAACTCATGATTTAGACAGCCTTCATCAGCTTATTGGACTCGTTAATAAGCTTAGTCAGCCTAACTCTGTGTGTGTGTGTGTGTGCGTGTGTTTATAGGACCTATTTATTTTGGGAAAGGTAGGTGTTAAATGATCAATACACAGTTCAAGTTGTAATAGATGTGAAAATATTTCCTTTTAAGTGGATCACTGGAAGGAAGCACTTTTTTGAATTGGTGTTTTTCAATGATATTTGTCTTTTTGGTCCAATAATTGGATTTAATTCCTTTCCAGTGTGTATTTTCAAGTGAATACAGAGTCATACATTGTTTGCATGTTAATCTATTTTCTCAATGTTTGTCCTAATAATAAACAACGAAGGTTTTCCTTGGTGTTTCGTACACTGAAGAGGATATGGTTTATAAAATGATTTAGAAGTTCAGTTGTCTATTTACCGAGCAGTTTTTTTATTTTTTTTTTTTGCTCCCCCGGGGTAAAAACATCAGGGGTCACCAGGAGGTAGTTCGACATGAGCGACGAGCGGATGCATGTTTCATCATTGTTTGCACTGTCGAGGCTTATCTTCCTCCGTTTAAATGCCCGGCGTGTTGGCGTGCACGTTGCAAATGAGATTAGGGCAATTCCAAAAGGGAGCTCATTTATTGTACGCCAACTCCTACTCGCCTCCCCCGCGACTTGACTTAGCGCCTTGAGAATTAGCACCGTTTTGGATTTATTGCATACATTTTCTCTGCTCTTCCCATTCAGTGCTGTTTTGATTTGAAAGTGCCCCACAGTCAGAAATGTGTTCGGAAGCAACAGCACAGTCGCTCATTTGTGTTAAGAGGGTGTTATTAAAAGCCGATGCGTAACGTGATGTCTCTGCATGTTTGTGCGGAGCTAAAGCGGCCTTGACAGCGCTTCTTTTCGCTTTCCTGCCTTCTTTTGTTCTGTGCATTCCAGAGAAATGACTTGCATTTTTTTTCTTCCCACATATGTTGGAAATGTGGTTACCAAAGATCCAGACTCTTTTGGGGATCTGATCACGTGCCAGAGTTTTATTAAAGTGTGCTTTTCTTTTTTTTTTTTTTTTATTGTGGTTACCTAAAAGTTCAGACAAGCTAGATGAAGCTGAAGAGCGAAGATGCACGTGCGTTCACATCTCATCAATCATCTTCACATAAAACTTCTTAGCCCCTGTTTCTCAATGTGATGCAATAATTCACTCCCAGTTATTATAACTGACACTTTTCACAATTGCATTTGATGACTAGAAATAATAATTTAGAAAACATGTTGTTTATATAGCAGAAGTTATTTCTCAACTCGCTCATGTTTGTCTTATTACTGCATGTGCGTCAACACGCCCCCCTTTTGAGGACACGAATGCACTGAGACTGTTTTCCCGTCATCTGTCTTGCGCTCGTTCGTCCGTGTTGACTTTACAAACTGGCTCTGTTTACTCGGTGCCCCTCTGGACTGTAAATTCCAAACAGCTTTCATACGGTCCACTACGTGCCGCCAGCAAAAGCAAGAGAATGCCCCGCCTTTGTGCGTTTTACCGGACGGACCAAAATAGCCGCCGAAAGGTCAGCGCGAGCGTGCACGACGGAGGAAAATGGCTTTTTATGTCATTACACTTTGTTTTTGTTGTAATTGTGGCGAAGCATCGGGATAGTAGTAAAAGTTAATCAAGTGGATGAGCCTTCAGCCAGAAGAAAATCCATTGATGAAAAAAAGTGATTCATTAGTGGAGTGTGCCCAAGTGGTTTGTTATCAATGTTTATCAATTTGAGGTTTTGTGAAGCCGAACGTTGGTTGCATTTTGGTTAGGAAGATGTTCACATTTTGTGTTTCTTGAAATAATCCATACAGTAAAAAAACATTGCACTCCATACCGTGCATTTGAAAATTATGAGATCACTTGGCAATTATTACTCATAACTGCTACCTTGCATAATAGAAATAATAATAAACATGCTAACTCGTGTTTTGTCTTCTTCTTTCTCTTCCATTTGCTGCTACCGCCATGACTACCTCTGTGACGCTTCACCAGGTAAATTCATTTTTCTTCTTTAAGTGTGGTGGAGCAGCATGTTGCTCATTTTGGTTTTTGAATGCTGTGCTCTGAGTCATTGTTAAAGACTTGCGTGTTTGTGATCACATGGCAGATCAATATTTCGAGTTTACACTAGCACTCTATAATAGTCACAGCATTATTAAATAAGACATAAACAATTAGTTGGTTTGTGCAGCAAAGTTAATTTATTGGGGCTCTTTCTGTTGTGTGTGACTTTGCCACAGGGGGGCAGTATAATACAGTCCTCCATACACATACAATGAAGAGTTTCACAACTACTGGAAGCGACGTGTTAAGACGAATTAATATGAGGCATTTTTCACAGAGGATACGCCTGTAAGTCAGTGTTGTGGCAGGTTTGTGTTTTTAAATAACTGTTGCGTAAAGCATTCGAACACAGCCGCCTGCCGTGTGTGTCAGCTCGTAACCATGTGACGCAATGTTCAAGTGTCGGCACTGTAGCAACATTCCGGCATATTTTTGCGATGGCGGCGGTCAAAACAAAAGCTTGTGCTGGCTTGATTCACATGCTGCTCGGCGAGGAGCAATCGCCCTGCTTTTAATCCGCATGGGCCCATCTGGTGCACGCGTGTTTGTGTGTGTAAGGATGTCACACTGCCCTTATTCACAACTCTCTCCCCATATTTCCTTAAATCCTCCCAGCTCGCCATTTGACGTGTGCCCCCCCCCCTCGCCCCCTTGTGACATTTTCATCAAGCCACACTTTTATTGTCTCTTAAGCCGCCCTTCTGCTTTATTACACTTGTCCCCCCTTGACCTCCCTTTTCATCCTCACTAAGAAGGTCGCCCCGGGGTGAATGACTCCCGCGTGTCTCTGGTGATGCTCTGCTGCCATCACATCCCATCCCATTATGACAAAGAGTATTTCACAAATGTTCACACACAGAGGTTTAAGGTAAACGGAAAAGAATCGTAACTGCCTGGCGCCGTAAATCAACAAGCTGGTATTGTCCAATAACTGATACCAGGTACCAGGTGTTTAGGTATCGGGTACTTGTGAAGGATGACGATACCAACCGACGATACTTAAGGCAAAAACTACACCTCTGACATCGGGTAATTCCTCCTCTGCAGTAGTTGGCGCTATATAGTTTGACAGATCAAGAAGAAGTGCTTTTCGACAGAAGGTGGGTAGATTATGAATTGATTCATACGTCAAGCAGGGGATGGGCTTAATAGATCTCGGAGGGGCAGCAAAAGAGGTGAGGCGATAGCCGTGAGCCGAGAATGTGGGATTATCCAGATTTAATGGAGGGAATAAAGCATCCCGCGGGGTGGCAATCCGCTTTGCGTCCGCCGTACAGATTTCCATCACGATGATGTGCGGCGGGGGTCGTCTCGGTCAAGTGCTTCAGGCCTTGAGGCGCTCCTCGTATATTTTGGTCCTTTAATGGCGTGCACTGTTGCTACTGATGTACGCACTGAAGCACCGAGGTCCAACGCAAACGTTTGTTCTCAATGTGATAATTTAATTTTCTCACTGGTAATAACAAAAATAGATTTTACTTATCAGTCGCTCAAGCGTGACCAGGAAGTGTCAGATGCTCAGGGAATTGAAGCAGCCGGGAGTCGTCCTGTCACAACACTCGCCTCCTCTCATGCACTGAACCAACAAGCGAACACCACTGGATCTCTTTGGTGACATCCAGATGCACGCTCCAAACCTTTCGCTGAGTCTGAGTGAAGAAGATCTCTGCCCCGGCAGAAATGCTGACGTGTGTAGAAAACACAAAGCAGCAAGTTTAACTATTTAGATTCATGGCCTCTCTCATATTTATAATCACTTGTTCAGCAAATGTTTTAGCCAGCGACCAATTAAAAACTGCTAGTGGACTTTTTAGCATCCTAAGACTGCCAAAGTTTTTTTTTGTTTTGTTTTTTAATTGATGCTGCATATATGTGAACTTACTTCAGGCGTCCTTAATTCACTGTGTTAAAATGGAGAAACTTATCAAGTTCCTTTACTACAGTGGAAAAAAAAACATTGTGGTTTTAATTTAGAGATGTGCATGCATAATTTCTCTATAAAAAGAAGATAGAGGCAGGTCAGCTGTTTAATATTCATCAACTTAATTGTTTTGCCCGCAGTGACAAAGAATTAAAGACTCGCTTAACCCCCTCTCGTTACATTTAGCAGGTTCTTGAAATGGCATTGAGGCTAAAACAACACAATGAATGTCTGGACTCGGGTCTAGACACGACGACAACAAAATGATTGAGTAGTTAGTGCAAGCCATTTTTTAAGGTCATATTCCAACATTTTGCTGAACCACGTAGTAAATGTTTTGTCATTTTCACATTGCTGTTGCTCTTCAGTGGATTAATGCATCCTACAATCGATCACTGACGACAGTCCCCTTTTTTTGTCCTTCGGCCTGCGACGACTTTCACGTGGAAACCAACCTGAAAAGGTTGGTTACGCAATCTGACGCCTCCTTGATGAACGCCGCGCCGCCTGTTAATAAGGCAAAGCGGCCCGCCGGCGTCCTTTCTTTTACCCGAGTCGATATGCGACACCACTTTGTCTGACTGCAGGGCTTTTTTTTTGCCCGACTGAGTCTGTGTGTGTGTTTGCTAATCCGTGTGGGTAGGAGTGTGAGTTTAACATGTTTTGCACTGAGAGTCATTGGCATCAACAGGCAGGATGATTACATGGTGTTCAAGGCAGCGATTCCAAACTACAAGGGATAGAAAAAGAGTCTTAATGTCAAACGAGACAAAATAAACAGACCTGCAGGTTGTGTATTCAAAATAACCAAACAGGTTTGCCGCAAGAATGCCGCAGTTAGCTTTATGCTAACACATAGTGGAAAATGCAATTGACAGGCTAATGATTAGCATTGATAGTCACAGTGTTATTACCCTTAAGGGATGTTTGAACACAAATGGTGGAGCAAAACAACTAGTGCTTCTGCAGCTGCGGTGGTGACTCTTCCATGGGTCTGAATATATTATACTACCCACTGGTGGCCAAAGTGGGAAAACTGGAAGGAGCAGCACAATAAATTGACTTGAAGCATTAAATAATGCTGTACATGCTGGACAATTATTTACGTTCTATTCTATATTATTAATCTTTTAAGCACATGAGTGGTATTTCCTTTTTTTGGGGGGGGGGCTGGAACGGTTTAATTGTATTTGATTCATTTCATTGGGGGAAGATGATTTGAGATGCGATTGTTTTGTGTTACGAGTGTGGTCACGGAATGAAATAAACTAGTATCTGAAGGCACCACTTTATAGTAAGAACTACCATGGGCGTTTTATCGAGACATTATTGTTAGCAAAAATATTGCAATGGTATCAGGAGCTAACCTGCAATTCTTAGCCCCAGAAGGATTTCGGATGCTCGAGCGCCTTGCGACATGTTTTCACTTCCTCAACAAAGCTTTGACTCCCAAAACTAATTCTGGTTCCACCGCCTCGCAAACAAGGAGGCGCGCAAGCGTGTCCGCCAATTATCGCTTATCTCCGACGCCCCTCAGTTTTGTCACCTGGAAAGTTTGCCTTATTAAACCGAGCTCAGCGTTTTCGGCAAAAAACAGCTGCTGAGGAAGGTGCCGAATAAATTTCCCGGGTGTGTCCGTGTTTCCCCATGCACAGCCACTGAGCCCCCCGCTCCGCCAATTCTCAACACACTGCTTCAGTCATTAGCGGCCACTGTAATTGCCTTTGTCTTACTTGGCCAAAATGTTTCTCTAACCCTTTTACTGTTGAAAATGATTTTGACCCGGGATGTGAGTGCACAACCACCACAGGTGAATAAACTTTCCAACCAGAACAAATTGGGAATCATTTGGCCACCAGACTCATTAGCGGCTCGTCCTCTCTTTATACTCCATGTCGAGGGAACGCTCCGTCACCTGAAGAAATTTGCCGCTAATCTTCTCCTGAAGGGCTTTTCCTTCTTTAATTACCAATCGAGTCAGTCTGTAAGAATTCCTGTCCCTTTTAATAATACACGTCAATATCACGCGAGGAGCCGCAACGGCACTATCGTTTTGGTCTTGATAAGTCTTATCTTGACCTCTCCCGAGAACAATGGAGGTTTATTATACTTGCCAAAAAGTGAGCTTCACCTTTTGGAATTTGCACATCCAAGAAAAAGTTGGCTGTCCTCACCCACGGAGACGAGGCCAATGTATATTCACTAGCCAAATCGTTTTTTTGCATCACTATGTTCTTCGGAATATTTGATTTAAAAATCATTTTATTTACTCCCAAAAGTTGCATCCATCTATTTCCTGTACCGATCTGTCCACGTGTAAAGAAAATTCTGCAATGGATTTCACAACAAAACAAAGACATCAACTTGACCTTGTCTGGCCACTTTCTTGTTTACCGGTGTGTTTTTTGGTGAGGATTTTGGGAGCACATTAACATCACAGTGTGTCTACCCACCGGGGTGGCCCCGTGATGAATGAGCTCTCTGTGTTTGGGATGGCCATAACGAGCAGAAAAAGCAGCCCGCTGACCTGATTTGTTGCACCACTGAGGTTCCTAATGAACATCTGACGCTCACAAGTTTTTTTTCTCGCCGCCTCACGCGGCGCCAGAATGGATTGCGTGCGTGCTTTTTGTTCTGGTGAGTCTTGAAGGAGCTTGTCGTCCTTGCTTTGCCGCCCTGACTGATGAAAGCGGAAATAATGCTGCGTCGAGGCTGGCAGGGGTCAAGAACCCATGCAGTTCGTAATAGGATCAGTCTGGTGGGTGGGCTGTGTTTTGGTACGGTAGACGGCACTCATGTCACGGGATGGCATTGAAAAGGCTTTAGATTTGGTCGTGTGCGTGTGGTTGGATAGCGAGGAAGAAGGCCGTGCACGTTTACCTCGGGGGGGGTGATCAATATGGTGGTTGGATGACTGACTGTCATGTGGGCCCTCTCCATCCCGAAGGTGGAATCACCAGGGCGGTAAAAAGCAGCGTGCTGTCGCAGGTCGTAAATACCAATGGCTCTCTTTTGTATTCACTGCATGTGTTTTAATGCTGACATCCAGCTTCAAGTGTGGCAGCATTTTTTTTCCAACTCGCTCGATGGCAAAGAAGCGTTTAGGACGGTGATTGTTGCCAATATTGTTTCTGGAAGAGCAGCAAGTAGATCATTTAATCCATTCTACGGGGACTCGAGTAGGGCCCCATCCATATCGCAATTTCTTGGGGGTGTGGTTACCGTGGCAACAGTCCTGTAGCTTTCCATAGATCACGCGTGTCTGTTGGCTGTGTCCATGGAAAGGTCATCGAATTTTGCTGACATTTCTCAGCAAGTGATGGCCACATCTCGTTTTTGGCAGCTTGAAGATGCAATGCGCCCAGGAAGTGGAACATGATACTTGGCAAGATGATGAAGAACAACAAACCATCAACAACCGTCACAAATCTGTCGCTTGATACCGAAATAGCGGGCTTCCTGTGTTGAAAAGCGTTTCTTTGACTTTTTGATGGCTCTTAGGCTAGACCTCGTGTCCTTGAGATTTTGTACCACATTTGAACCACAACTATGCTCAATTACAAAAAAAAGACTTTGATGACTCATCACATTTACAAGCAAGCTTGTGTCTGCTTTTATGCTAGAAAACCATACAAAGCTATTAGCAAGAAGCGTGTTATTTTCCCGCCATTATAGAACAATGTTATTTTACAAGCCGCTGAGCCACTCCGGCATCTTTCCTCTTTTATGACCCCTGAGCAAGCTATCAAAAGTGGCCGGGGTGACCCCCCCCCCCCCCCCCCCCCCTTTCAGTAACAGGGGGACGAGTTTAAATCCTTCTTGTCACCTCTCACCGGCCATAAAAGGCAAACGTATGTGTACACCCAAGGGTACGGCGACGAGCATTAAAGGGATGAAATATGTTGCGCGTGCGAGACATTTATCTGGCGGCGTTTACGACGCTAAAGGGACAATGGTTCGAGGTGTTTGCTAATCAGAGCCAAGGATGGAGGCGGTGGGGCCGTACATGTGAACGCGAGGTTCTTTAAAAACGACCGCCACTAAAACGTCACATTTGCCTTCATGGATAAGCCGCAACGTGCCGTCTTTCTTCCTGCCGTCCGCCTAAACATGCCAAGAATGCCGTTTCCCCATATATTTAATATGCAAACTCACGGTATGTCTTTGAAAAGTCAATATGGAGGCGCAGAGCTTTGAGGTTGTTTTGCTTTCATGAAGTCTAAACTGGATTGCTTCTGTCAATTAATTCCATGAAATTCTGGAGATAGCGTGAATGCATGCATTGTGCGAAAAGTACATTTGGACGACCGACTATGTGTCCATTGGACTTACTTGACCGTGGCTTATTTCTTGCCATTGCTGTCAACATGAGAAATTTTCGCATTACAGTAATTTAACCCAAAATGTTTGATTACAAACGAAGTTTACAGCATAATCTCTGCCTCAAAGCTTTTGCCGTGATCAGACAAGGTAAGTAGTATTTGAGAATTGCCAAAGTTGTGCTAATTCATTATTAGCTAAGTGAATGTTAACTAAGCTCCAACGACAAGTTTGGGACTTAAATCCGGTCATAATTGAGCCTCCCTTGTATGTTGAGTGTGCTATATGGGCCCAAGCTAGCACTGAAACCTTGATCGATTTTGTAGACTTTCTCTTTCGATGTGGTGATGATTCGTCATTGGACTGCAGAGTTCTGCTGTCCTTGGTTGAGGTTGAGGATAGAGCCTTTCTCATCTTGCCAAGGACAACTCTGCAGGGTGAAAATTGAGATTTTTTTTCAAGTTGCACTAAACAAACTTTCTTAAAGCGTCTGAAGGATTCTCACCGAGGGCGCGACAAGAACACAAAATGGAACATTGGACAAAGAAATCAATCGAGAAACTGTCGCAAAAGTTAACTTGCTCGCTCTGGAACTAAACCCACCTTGAATCAAATTTCTGCTTTATGAGCACATTCATGCTAACTGCGGCATTTTAATGCTATCAAAAAGGCATTGTGGTCTGCAGGTTGTTAAGCTTTATTTGTGCGAACGATGTACTTCCCGTTATGAAGTTATATGTGAAGACATAACCCCAATCTAGCATTGTTATGCTGCTGTAAAGAAGACATAACTTTTATTAGCATGATGACCGGGGGCGGAGCTTGTGACAAAGAAAACAGCTAAAGGTTTGATGATGATTTCTGGGTCTCTCAGGAAATTGGGAAAAAAAGAATTGACTCACTCGCTTTAATTGGAAGCAGATAAGATAGACAGATGGGTGACAAAAGAGTTCTTTAAAAGAGGAAAGCAGGGGACAGATGTTTGAGCTCCAAACTTAGGAGTTTCAAATGCCATCTGTTAAAAACAACAGCACGTCATGAGGCCTTGGGGCTAAAAATGCTCCATCGATCAGTTCTAGATTAGGGCGGGATTTTTAGCCGCAATCAATACGCGGTCAGTGAGACGCGCCGTATCTGCCAGCGCGTGGCCCGTCATGTTCCCTATCGACCCACGATGGCGGCTGATAAACAGGGGAAGCCCCGGCATGCTTCGACTAGCCAAACATTAACGGAAGAGTTTTGTGCCGGTGAGTTTAAGCATAGATGATCCTTTAAATGTTGATTATAGGAGAGAAAGGAATTGCTTTATGCAATTTTGTATTATTTGGCTACATGAGGCACAAGAAGATTCTGACTATTAAATCAGAACTGCAAGTGTACCTAATAGTGAGTCCAGTGAAATGATATCTTTACTATGTAATGTATCACCCACATTCACATGCATGACCCTTGGGAACATTCTGGAGTTCGTACAAACAGAGCCAAGCCATAAATCTCGAGCAATTTATTCATTTTCCCGAAGATGTATAACACTTTTCCGTAATGCTTCATTTTTTCTCGGAACTGTACTGCGTCGTCCTGTAGACCTAATCACAATCGGCGCATTGATGGAGATCATTTTTTCTTTTCACTGGGCTTATCAGTATTTTGCAGGAATACAACGCCGACATGAAAGGATGACGGATGCCTCCAATATTAAAATCAACAATTTTCCAAGTGTCAGAAGAAGAAGGCGACAGTGGAGATCTTGCAAGCTTGAGTCATTTAAACCCTCTGATGCAATCACACTATATTTTGGAATTAGCATTTTCATTCTTTATAAATGTACGCATGGATTACCAGTGAATATATACTAAATATTCAACATGTAGTTGTTCACATAGTTGACTTTGAATGAGATCCCTGTCCCAATCCCCAACTGGCTGTCATCTCTGGGTATAGGGATCGAAGGAGGCTGCCAATTGGAGCTCCAGATCCTCTCCGAGACACTTAACTGGAATGAAGATTGATGAAGGATAATGGAATTGGTAGTGTAGTGGTTCACTTAGTTAACAGGGTATCATTTTTCAATCCTGAACACCAATAGGTTGCGAGAAAATTCAGCTGGGATGCCTTATTGACCATTCTCAGACCCTTAATAAGTGATTGGTGGTGGAATCATGGAGGGGTCCAAAGCCAGCTGGGACAGGCGACAGTCTTTCTAGACTCTAAATGGGATAGAATACGTGTTAATGTTGGAATTGGTCGTGTTTTGGTTCATATAATTGAATCGAGGTCAGTTCTTATCTGGCTGAAGAGAGGAAAGATATAATTGTCCAAACGTTGTCACGGATGACCTCAACTTATCCTTAAGGAGATAGATCCTTAAGGAAATAGATCTCCAACTTGTGAAACTCCTTACACAAGAGTAGAAGCTGCAACATTTCACCAGCATTTTCTTCCATTTTCACCTCTGATAGGTGTTTTGTATTTTAGACTATTCGGCCTACAGAAGAAACTGACCAACTGAAGATTGAACAAGTGGGAAAGAAATGGAAGCTGAGGTGGAAATGTCAGGGGAATCCCAAGGAAATGCGAACAAGTGCAACAAGGACAAAAGGCAACAGAAAGCAGGACAAAGTGAAAACACTCAAAGAATTGTCGTGCGACAAACGGAAAGGCAAGACCCCTCTGCTTGTCTCTGTGGATCTTCTTTAATGGCGTTGCCCGAGAAAGCAAGAGCCGGCAATCTCTAACTCATTCGCCGCTGCTCCCAGGATGCATTTTAGTGGCTAAAATGGATTGAATCTCAGGTACAGGGAAGTTTTTCCTAGACGCCAAACGGATTTAGCATCTGCTGGGAGAACTCAGCAGGAAAATGCAATCTATGCTATAAAAGTTGTGATTTTTCTGCTTTTCTTGTCAGTGACATTTTCCCAGCTTGATGATCTTAAATCAAAAGTTCCATCCCTAAAAACTGAGACACCTTTTCATTAGCTGAATTAGCATCCAATCAAGTATTCCCTTGGTATCTCTCAAATCCCTCCACACAGAAAAAAAGCAAAAGCATTTGAAGATGTTAACCTTGACAAGAGGGAGCTTCAATTAAAGCGATGCCACTCAATTCTAGGATTAGAAATAAAACGCAACGCTGTTGCTTGGACTTTCCGGTTCAAGCGTAACTGGATGATCGCTGATCTCAAGAATCAGTTCTTAGAGAGTATAGATCAGTCCCCCTTGTTTTTGATTGACGCCTGCTCTGCTCTGTGCAAACTTTGTAGACAATCAAGGGCGGCAAGTCCATTCCCCCAGCATCCCAAAGAAAAAGGTCTCTTTTCCCCGACTTTGGACTTTGCGAGTTTCATTAATGTGACGGAACGGTGCTGTCAAACAGCCCCGACAGGATGACTGATGTCCTCTGTCGTCTCTAATGTGAGAAAAAGGAAATTTAAGGAAACTTTCTTCCACCTGCCTCCACACAGCTCAGCAAAAAAACAACAAAAAAAACAACAACAAAAAAAAAAAAACCCTGATGTAATCTACTAGTTTTATATTCATGCCTTCTGAAGGCGATAATAAATGTAAGAAGAAGGTTCCTCCGGGAGGATATTTCTGCTTATCTGTGCATGCAACCGACTCCATTATTGAATTAGACTTTAGATTTGTTCTTGTTGTTTTTAGATCCTTCAAACAAAAGGACATAGTTTGTTGAGAAGTTTAGAAAAACAACTCCATATTTTGTGACTACCTGATCCACGTTGTCACCGGGTAGTACGGTTCGGCTAATGTGCTACAGTTTGTTTTTTGGTTGCAGTGTCTTTATATCAAACACTTTGCCACCTTTGGTAGGTGAACCACGATATACCGAGTGAACACTCTATTTGCACTTGAAATCAAATAAAAATTGAAGAAAGAAATACAATATATATATTTCAGAGCGATGGACTGCAAAGAGTGAGCACATGGCTTGGGGGCACCATGTAATTCCGCCGAATATGTTGGAAAGACTGAAAGGGGCTAAAAGGTGCGATAAGATTTGGGCTAGTGAGTTTACTGCTGCTGAGTCAGAATGGCCTCCGAGCATTGCTGTTGTGTTTGGATCAGGTAGGAAATACAAGGTCAGGTCCGGGTCTTGGGATCGAAAACGTACAGGGGTTGGGTGAGTTCATATCTGAACTCGTTGGACGAAGCTGATTGTTTCCTTCCGGCAGAACTGTTTTGACAGGACCGCAGCGTGATTTATAGTCTCGGCATCCACCATCGGATGAAAGGAAGGCCTGCCTAGCTTGAAGCAAACATAACAAGCGCATTATAAAATGTTCCGGCGAGTGTCAAGAAGTGTTATGAGGGCTTTATAAATATTCATGCAAGTCCCCGTGTCCCCCCCCCCCCACCCCCCTCTCGTACAAGATGACCCTGGAAGTCAACAACTCAATGGAATGCTCATGTCTCGTGGGCAAAGTGATGCCTTGAACCTCTACAACCTGATTTATCGAGTTATGTTCTCAGTGATTTATGTTATCACTCGGCTATTTTTCTTTCTGGTATCCAAATAAACTTGTGACCTATCCACTGACTGTCGACCATTTCTGAATCCATTCCAGTCCCATTGAAAGATTCCAGGATTGACTGGCAACCAATTCAGACTCACTGGACACACATTTACCGATTGGTGGCGATTCCATATCGACAGCCGAGCAATCCAGACTCATTGGCAACCACTCCCCCAGATTAGGATTGATTGGCGATATACTATACTGTACATAGCTCTCTCTCGCTGTAACGCTGATAAACTCCTTCGTTTGGTTACAAGCAACCAAGATATGCGTTAATTAGTTGTCAAGAAAAATGCAGACTGTAGTGATTTACCTCTCCTGGGAGTATGCGAGAGCGAATATGTGGGAGCTCAGCTGTCACTATCGGGTTGACTGTAAACCGCCACAGATTCCCACACTGATTGCTTTGGTCATTAGTGAGGAGCAGAGAATGTGAATCATCCAGGCTGTTAGAGCAGCAAAACATATGAGATTTGTCAAGGCCTGTTATGATTTGATGCATTTTTTGCGTCCTAACCTAACAGGAATCCTCAATGGAATATTCCACTATAGAAAGTGTGGCCATCGGGTAGCCGGAGGAAAATCAATGCAGCGATTGTTGATTCTTTGGGTGCTGTGAAGTTTTTCAGAGTTGAAGGTGTGCCAGGATGAAAGTTGGCAAAGTATAAGATGAAGGATTGGAGGACATGACACTTTCTGACCAGAGTAGCTGTGATGTTTCCTGAAAATGGAACTCGGGATCCATGCTGACTTTGGCGGAATAGGAGAGGACCAACGCTGAGATAAATGCGCCCGCCTGCCGTGTCCCTTCTAACCTTGACTGGCGACCGCCCAACGTTCGCGGAATACCAAAAACATTCCGACGCTCATATCTGGAATTCAATGGTGGATCAAAATGGAGCGGTACAAGATGAAACATTTAACACTTGATTCCCGCTCTGAATGTCCGGTGACCGATTCAGATGGACTGGCGACTATTCCAAATTTACACTTGAACGATCCACATTAATTTCTGTCTTTTTATATTCAGTCAGGTTTTTAATTTGAATTTGCCGCTTCAGTTTTCACTGTGACATAGACTCTGTAGCGCCTTTGGAAAAAAAGAACAAGATTTATTTCTAATCACTTTGTGTTTTTGGAGCTGACGGAAGGCTTGAAGACAGGCTGAGAATATCAAAAGGAAAATCTGACATTGTAGTGTTCTTTGATTGCGCAACGTCGCGTCGGGACGCTGTCACACTCTTTTGTCCCCATCTGGCATCTCCCGCAGATGAGGTTCGGAGGTCGTGGTTTCATCACAGTCTATTTGTTAGTTTGTGTGATTAGGAAAATGAAAAGAGAAGTGTTACATTTTTTAACAAGTTTCCCTAAGATCATCATGAACTGGAAATGAAAGTTGATGGTTTCAAGCACAATTTCAAGTCCCCCACTGCGTTGTTAGGGTCTCCAATTTTTTTGTGATTGTGATATATATTTTTTCTGATACAATTCAGTTTCTTTTAAAGTGGAACGATTCGATTCAGTTTGATTTAATGCCATTACGATTTGTTTCAATATGGTATGACAAAGTTTGAGGGATTATGATGCATTGAGTTTATTGGCATTCTATATACTTTGTATGAATTAACTTGTTAAGGAGGCAGTGCCTTCAACAATCCATCTTGACGATTTAAGAAAATTGGTTTCGTGATAAACCGATTATCAGCCGCGCTGATTATCGTCCTCGATATTTGTAATTTTTTTCAAATACCAACTCAAATTGACACAGCCCCAGTCCAGACTGACTAGTGATCATGCCAAACTCAATGACAGCCAATCCAGATTGACTGCCACTCCACTCCAGGGTGTTGTTCATACCGGTATGTTTTAATTAAAGTGACAAACCGTGAAATATTCGCGTTGTTCTTCTCAATTAGCACATCGAAGCGTCATTCACCGGCCGCATCGATGATGACTGGCATCAGCGATTATATCATTTTCCAAGATGAGAAACTGTTCAAGAAAATCTGCTCCCATCTTGTATGAGCCAATTAAATGTTGCCTTTAATCTTGTGATTTCTTGTGAAGTTTTCAATGGCTGCAGGATGAACGTCAGCCCTACTTTCTTTCGGAATGCGGCATAATTGCACGCTTGTCCTCTGCCATGCTGATCAATAAACTATCATTCCAGTCGCCTGGAGCTCGACAAATTTAATTACATGTGCGCTCCGTCAGTCCACTGACGCCATGTGTGTGCGTGTGTGTGGCTTTGTTTTGCAGATGATGAAGTTTGCCTGGGACAACTACAAGCAGTATGCCTGGGGCAAGAATGAGCTTCGGCCTTTAACGAAGAATGGGCATATTGGCAACATGTTTGGTAAGTCAGATTTTTTTTTCTTTCCAATGGCTGAATGCCCTTTTCAAAGATTATTCCTCATTTGGTCATGTCACAGCAATTCAATGGGACTGACTGACAATACTGATCTTTAGTACCCTAAAAGCACATCATTTTGAAAATGGACTGAAGTCAACATACCAGCCTATACATAAAAAATCAATATTTTTTTTGCCTCGCTGTAAAATCACATCTGTTTCAACAATAGATCTAAGTGTCGAGGTTATGCCAATTCACAGACATACCAAAAAAAATCAGCTTCTTGCAAACATATTAAAGCGGCGAATAACCAACCCGACGGACTACTGAAAAAGTATTTATTAAAAAAAAAAAAAAAACTGGAAGAAGTGGTTATCACGTCCAGTTAAGCCATGAAAATGTTATTTTTCAAATACAGGTTGAAAAGTTGTGGTTGACCTACCCCCCTCTTGAAAATGCATCTAAAACTGAAGATACCAAACTGACACAATTTTAAAAGTGATCAAAAGTTCCCATATAGACACTAAAAACACATCAATTTGATAACAGGTCCAAACAGGCCATTTACCTAACTAAGTGTTGTTCAAAAACAGCTCTAAAAATTGAGGAATACTCTGTTCAATAGAATTTATATTTTCAAATTAGTCTAACAGTGGACCTTATTGCCCATGTCTAAAAACATTAAAAAAAAAAACAGGTCTCAAAATGGAGGTCATCACACCCATCTAAGATTATGACATCCGTTGATATATTGAAAAATATTTTTGCTGTAAACAGGATACCCACCGAAACACTGAGAAGCATCTTTTGGGAAAATATTTTTTAAACCTGCCTTAGTGGCCAGCTAGAATTTCTTGCCCAGGCACTATAAAGTTCTTTGGCTAAACGCAACCATTTGTTTTTGTCCCGAAAATCAATGAAAAAGGGTTCAAATAATTGCTCCTTAACACCAACAAAAGAGGCGAGCAGATATCGAAAGCAGCTAAATTAGCCTAATAGAACTCTTACATTCTAGCTTTGTTCGTTTAGTAGTGAATCGACTTGAGCGGTGGACATCTTATTTTGAATGTACACAGACAATAATACTTGATAGGGGGCAAAGGTTTTGCTTCTTGTCTTCTCGCTGCTAATTGCCTTTGTTGATGAGTAGAATTACGCGTCCATCCAGCATCAAATCACTTCCGTAAGCCGAAAAACAAATATTAAGAGCGGAGGTCACGACATGTACGCATCACAACACTAGAAACGTTTATTATTTTTTCCCGAAACGAGATACGAATTAGTACTGAAAGATTGATCTTTTTTAACCAGACCTATTAATTGCTTAGCCAATGCTTCTCAACACATATATTTAATCCTCATCTCAAAGTGGAGCTTATCAAATCCATCGAATCAACTAAAAAAATATTTGTTTTTGGAAATGGGTCCAAATACTGAAGGTTACCAAACTCATCAAGAAAGGTAGTCAAAGCTCCAAGCCAAAATTTTGCTTCTCATTTTCATCTGTTAATTGCCTTGATCCACAAAGTTTTAACAAGCAGTACAACACGTCCGTAAACCATCACAATACTTCTATTTTCCTGCTTCCTGTCGAGACTTTGAGAAGCGAACGACAGATCGCAGAAAGAGCATAATTTTCCCTCGCAAATGTCACATTGAAGGCGGTTTTTTTTAAATGTGTGTGTGTGTGTGTGTGTGTGTGTGTGTGTAGGATGGGGGGTTGCGCCAAGCCAGGTATGAAATTGGCTGCTGTGTTCTTAAACGTAATCCTCCAGAGTAAACACGTATGCGGGATGATTGGCTTCCACGTGGAGCGTCTGAAGGCTGTCGATACAGAGATAACGTTGGTGCCTCAAAAGAGCCAAAGACGAGATGTTCGCAGCAGCCCGTGGAGCCTCAACCTTGTCCTCTTCTCGCACGACTTCATCTCAGTTCAGTTTTATGTTGTAACGCTTCGAGCTCAATCTGGTTATCCTGCCTCGGAACAAAAGTAAGAAGACATTGACTATTTTCAATTCACTTTATCTCCGTAGTGTATTAAATATTCAGTTGTGCTTGGGGCACCTCCGAAGAGGAAAGGAGGGTTTGGTTAGCAGTGGAGCGTAGGCTCGGTTGACCCCGGTGCTAAATTTTTGAATAATTTTCGGATATTAGTATAACTCCTCAAAGAACAAATTGAAGTGAAGTTAAAACTTCCAGAACCAGACCTTGTTCCAACGATTGACAGGGCAACGAGGTCATGTTTTACGAGGATTTATTCCTGATACAGCTTTGACATTCTTTATTTTTAACTTTCATTTTGTATAAATCTTTTGCCAAAGAGGTCATGTTTTAATCTGCCTCTGCTAGAACTGATGTCTATCGTTGGGATTATCAATCCAACATTAATATTGACGCATGATGAATTTTCAGGTATTATATACTGTAGTGAATTTCAATCATGCTGAATATTAGCTTGAAGTATGGAGGCCCAAAAGGGTCTAAAACTGTCTGTTTGTATTTCTAGTTGTCAGTGTGTTCAACTCAATTGTGAAATTTAGCATTCATCGCTACGCATCTTCATCTTGTGTTTGTTTGGCATCAGGCACTGGAAGACCCAAACACGGAAAGTTCTGTTTGCATACGAAAGCAGTTTGGGGGAACATTAGCAAAAGCGGGACACTCTGCTGCTCTCGGGTGCCTTTTCTCAGTTACTAGCCTGGGAAACATTAAAGATTAAGATTAAAGTCCCAATGATCGTCACACACACACCTGGGTGTGGTGAGATTTGTCCTCTGCATTTAACCCATCCCCGTGTGATTTTAATCCATCCCCTGGGGGAGAGGGGAGCAGTGAGCAGCAGCGGTGCCGCGCTCGGGAATCAGTTGGTGATCTAACCCCCCAATTCCAACCCTTAATGCTGAGTGCCAAGCAGGGAGGCAATGGGTCCCATTTTTATAGTCTTTGGTATGACCCGGCCGGGGTTTGAACCCACAACCTTCCAGTCTCAGGGCGGACACTCTACCACTAGGCCACATCTTGACAATTAATCCCTCAAGTCAACTCTTTGCTAAAGCACGGATTTATTGTGTTTTTTTCTTCCTCGCTAAGCTACAACAATAACAACACTGATAGACTAGAGAGCCAACAACTTTGCATGGCAAATAGAGGTCAACGGTACCAGAACCTCTGACACTCACTGGCCCAGAAAACTAATTTCCACTTCACCGTCGGAGCATGCTAAAAAAAAAAAAAAAAAAAGCAAACCAGAAGCTTCTTTTTCAATTTGCAACAGGAAATAAATCACTGTGAACGTGATCCCATTGTAGCCTCGGTTTGCTGGGAAACTGAGCCTTACTTAACAGCTCTCTCTTCACTCTTCATAAACATTTTTTTTTTTTTTAGAAAATGAGGCTACATGTCTCAGACCTGTTTGAAGGTTATCATACCCATGTCTAAAAGAATCATGTGGCCTGAAGATGGTAAAACTTGCCGGAATATAACTTTGTTCACACACAAACCAGGAGTTTCATTTTCAATTTATTGCGGGAAATAAATCACATTGGACACTATCCCGATGTAACCTCGTTTTGACGGCAAACGGTATGAGCTAGCTCAGATTTTCCACTTCTTCTTCCAGCTTCCAGCACCTTCTATATACGAGCTCATTACACCTTATCTAACTCTGGGCTTCTTTCACTCTGTTGGTCCCCGGATTGTTATCCATTACACCGCAGAAGTGGCCTGTTTTGAAAATAAATTGCTCCAGAATATCCGGTCGGCACAGGCAAAGAGGTTTTTGTTGATGGTGGTTGCTTTGAATCTTTTGTCTAGGTTAAGGATTGGGTCAGTATTTCAGCCCCCCAAAAAACCCCAGAACATTGCAGTCTGCTACAGAGCAGCCACTCTGAGAGTTACTGTGCAAAATATTTATCTGATGAGAGGGTTCGGGGGGGGTGCACATGCTGCTGAGACCTGCTTCAGTACACGGAGAGATTCTCATCGGATCATTAAAGAGCAGCAGGCTATCGTTTTGCAGAAGCATCTCCTCGAATGCAAAACGTGCACGGATGAACCCGGCAGCCCCCCCCTCACCCCCAGTAGTATACCCGGTGACAGTTTAAACGTTTATTGGAGAATCCCGAGGGTTCTTCACAAAGCAGTTGATATCTGCTCTTGGATGATGGAGTGCATGGCAGTGGGTAAGGAGTTAGCCTGGGATCGTAACTGAGCTCATATGGACACACACATACTTCACAGTATTTATTCATTTTTAGTCATCTCTGGTCACTTCTAGGCTAAAGTAAAATACTGTAAAGATTTAAAAAAGCAAATACCAGCACAAGATATGAGGCAGGGCTAACCAACATGGTGCCCGTGGTGGTCCCCAAGGATCACTTGAGTAACCCACATCTTTCTTCTGAAACTACCTCAGAATCATTTTCAGAATCTACAAAGTCCAAACACCTCAACATCTTGGTCTTAATGCCTCAACATCTTGGAATGAACTTCAAAGTGTCAGTTTCACCTTGGTCTGTTTTTCGATTTGGTCTCATTTCTCCGTGACACTAATACACTGCCATTTTTTTATGACAAATGCTCCTCCTAAAAGCATTCAACTGGCAACCGCTTCCCCCAGTAATTACCTTCAGCCGTCTCCGCCACCTTCAGTGGCATAGATGGGTTTTCCCCTGCCACCCACCTTCACCTTCCTGACAATTACCTCTCAATGGGGCCTGGCTCCCGGTCCTTAAGAGGCCCACCATAACAACAGTGAGGGAGCAACGACCATCACTTACTGGCAGCTTGATAGAAAACGCCTCACAAATGGTGCCTATCACGGCAGCCTGTCGCATTACAGTCCGCTGGCAGAGCGAAAGGCTCGTTACCATATGCCCGCTCTCCATCTCCGAGCCATCCATTTTTATATCCTCCGGGCTCCCCCGTCATTGTGTGCAAGAGATCATCTGTCTCCATAGCAACCTGCATTTAGGTGACAAATAGCTATCTTGTACACGCGCACCCCACAGGGAGCTCATCCATACCCGCTTCTTAAAATTGCCCAGTTAAGTTGTCAAGCAGGAACTGCTGGCTTGGCATTTTTTATAGTATATATTAAACTCTGCACGATGATTGGAATAATGATGAACACATACCGAGCAATGATATACACCAGAGGGTGTTCAGTCTGGCCCGCGGGCAATTTGTGTCATGTAGCTAAAAGAGATAATATTTACAGCCTGCATCGGGATTTTAAACTTGTGCTTGTGTGCATGATTTAATTTTGTGACATGACTTTTAAGTTCATTCGCAACCAAGGCCTTTCCTTATAACGCCTGGAAGTGAATTTCAAAACAGGACTAGATATGGAATAAACGGTATGATAAGATACAATCGATATGATACAGTACGACAAACGGACATGATATGATCGTCTGCAAAAGGATCAGATTTAATAGGATACAATAAACACAATGCAAAGCTCTATGCTAGGTACGATAGATGTAATACGACAGGAGAAGCTACAATACAAGAGCGTACAAAAGGATATGATACCAGTGAACAGGGTATGACAGGATAATTGAAAAACCACGATACGATAGGTGGCACAACAGACGACACTTTGATAAGACGGTGGCTGCGACACAATCGTATTTGATAGGATGCATTATTATGAAACAACATAAGATGCAATACGACTGGATTTGACAGGATAAGACAAAATATACTGTAATGAGGATGATGGAATAAGACGTACGAGGACAAGGTACAATACAGGACAGAATGTGATAGTCGAGAATATGATGTTGGATATGACTCGATTGGACAGAACGGGGTACGATGGGATGGGATGGGATGTAGTAAGAAAGGATACGACACCACTGGATTGGTTTAATAAAAGCTGACTTTGCTCTATTAGCAGCCGTCCTTGTCAAACATTTGGACATCTAAATTGTGTCTCACTCCTTTAATTGGACAAATTCCAACGTGAAGCAAAAACATAGACTGAAAGAATACAAATGTGGCACCGCCTGTCGTTATCACCGCCACCATTTGTCCTCTTTCTTTCAGGGATTACAGCAAGTTCCCCTTCAGGGGAATGCAGACCCGTCATCAAGCCTCTGCAAAGGGATTATAGCCAAGATGATGAAAATCGAGTCGCTAAATGTATGACGATGCTGCAGGATTACGGGGGGGATTGTGCTCCGTTTTACCGTAACGCTTCCACGGCAGGCTGATGCTGACAAGGGTGAGGGTCAAATAGACCCGAACGATTTGACGTTGTTCCCCCGACGGCCTCAAATCCCTCTTTGCATAATCCGATCACTGATCGGTCTGCGATGACGTCGTCCAGCACGGGGGGGTGATTTGTAACGGCGGTGACGTCACCACGACCTGAGACATGGCGTTGTAATCGCTCTTTGGCAGCTCTAATCACCGACATTTCTCGCCAAACGTTTAAGCTGGTGGCGGTTTTAGCTGACTATAAATAAACTGAATTTGCTTCAGTGTAGCCGGTCACATCCGGTTACCCTCGGCCCAATCACATCTGTACATGTTTCTATTCACCACAATTTAGACTACAGTCTTGGATTCAGTTATTGTTGGTCCGGAAAAAAAAAAAACAGCGTCATCATGCTGACGTTTCCAAACGTTTACCTGTTAATATTCAGTGGATTTTCATCCATAATCTGGTCTGAGTCTCTTGGAATTGCCACTCAGTGCACAGACACCATGTACAAATGTGTTTGAGTCCTCAAGCAAAGACTTGCCCGCCTGACCTCAGCAGTCCCGCCGCGTCTCAATCGCTTTCCCTTTATCGCCTCGTGTTCTGTGTTGCCACCATTACAATTCCAAGTTCGCCGCAAAAGAAACGGGGAAGCGGCAAAGGCGATGTCACAATTAAAGGGCGAAGCTGCGTGAAATGAATTCCCTTTGTCCTGCTTGGCTTAGGGGACCTTTTGCACCTCGCTCAGCAGTCCACACTTGAAAAGCGCCGAGTCACAGTCACGGGGGGGTCGTTGGGGGTAGGACATGAGTGATCCCAACTGCCCCCCCGAACGCCCTGGAAAGGAAGGAGGGTGATGCTACAATCAAAACAAAAAGCCATCGGCAAAGTGGAAATGGCTTCATGTGATGTTGAGTTGCGCAGACAAGACATTCCTCAAGGCCATAACGCAAAATATTTTGGATTTTTTTTTTTTTTTTATGTAATTGGTTGTGAAAATAAAGGCGAATGAGGATTTAAGCTATAGCTTTCCATCTTAAGAGTTAATTCACAGTCAAGCTACTTGCTAAAATAAGTTAGCATACTCCTCCTCAAAATGGAGTCGGCAATTTTATCGAGTGAAAGCTGATAAATGATAAAGGATTGAATCGTGATGGCCCGCCATTGAATTATCATTATTATCCTAAGTCCACATGTCACATGACTTAAAAAGTTTTCTGTTACTCATAAATGTAACAAATTCTTTAATTGTGTTTTGAAATTACACCAGTAAGTGAGTGTAATTTTGTTGATTTTAGTTGATTTTAAGTTATCCTTTAGAGGCAAACTTATAGTCATAACGACTTTGCCCATTGCTCCCAAATTTAAACCATGCACAGTAGACAGATGGTCGACAATAAATCGTTGACTTTTAGTTAATACGTGTGGGCGTAACCTGGCAACAATTTTTTGATAACTTAGAAATTCACCAACGCAATGTCTGGATTTCTCTCGAACAAATGGCAGAAAAGATCCAGTAAGTCTGCCATTTTGTTTCAAATCTGACATTTTCTGCTCATTTTGGCAAAGTGTACAGTAATCAGACGGCTTGCTGCTATTTTTTAAGGCTAATCAGATCTTCCGGCTTTTACCTCCTGTCAGATTTTGTGGCGTCGGAAACATGCTGACCATCGCTACCCCGCCGTCTCACACCGCCGGAGAGTGTGTATGATCGATGCACGGGAGGCTTACGGATAGTGGGCAGGATGCGAGTGTTCGATAACACTGTGTAATCTCATCTGAGAGGCTGTCATATCAGCCATCCTGACACACTCGCCGCTCTTTTCCCCGGGCGCCAAATTAGACGATTAGATTGAGGTGCGCCGTGTACGGAACGCCAGCTCTAATCAAGTCTGGCTTGTTTTGCAATTCAGTATTAGCCTTTGATTTAGTTAATGTGTGCGAGACGCTCTTCCGTGTTTGATCGCGTATCGATCCGCAATAAAAGCTTGCCGGTCGAAGGCCCGGTTCGACGTCCGTTCGCGTCTAAGAGACGCCGATGAAGCCAAAAATGCGGGTGGAGATAAAGCACATGATGGAATGTAAAAGACTGGACTGGAAATCAGTCGTTGTAGCTTACGGCATCGTGTCACCGCTCATTTAAACGCAAAGTGGCTTGAAATCAATGACTGTGATTGAAGTAGATCTTAATTCTTTTACACAAGTCCATTTGGTTCACTTAAGTGAAGCATCAGGAGGGGTGAAAAGCCCCCTTGGAGTCGTTTAAAATGATCCTTATCTTTTGAGGGGCCTCAACATAGCCCCCAAAATCTCCAGTTGTAATATTCCTAAACTCCATTTTCAAGGTTTATTTTAAAAATGACAAAAATTGACTTCGCCCGATCTAGCCTACATCTTAAATTTCAGAAATGAAATGAATTAGCCCCTCTCTTCCAATACCTCGGAACACTATAGATCGGTTGCCATCTCTACTGATGGACACGTTGACATTTCTCATTCTCACTCGCAATTTTCCCACTGGATTTTCTTAATCCCGCTGCCGCCACCACCGCAGGCTTTTTTTTCCCACCTATCCACCGAAACGGCCAGACATGTGTCTTGAATAGCAAGCGGCTCGTCGTCGGTAACGCCGCGGTGACTCATCGACACGCTAACCCCGCTCCCATGGTGCCAGACTGCATTAGCGCTAACAAGACGCCCATAGCCCCCCACCATTGATAATTGGATGGCGGTAACCGCTGGCAACAGGATGGCGTGATGAGTGTGAAGCCAGGCATCTGCATCAATTAGCATCAGCCGCAACACCCAAAACGCTCAACTTACTGCAACTTTATCTGTTACATGATGCTCTCACTTCTCATCGGGCTAATCTCATTTGAACATTGCCAGACACTTCATTTTTTACCTTAATAGAAAAAAGCTTAATAACAGAATGAATGATTTTTCATTTTTTCTTGTCAACTCTTCTATTTTCATTGCGTGGGTGTACCTAACGTGGTGGCCTGGGGGAATCGTCGCCTCTAACACAGCCCCGGCAATGTTATCAAAGAGAACTGCGCACAATGTGTGTAGTCGTGTCTGTGTGTGCGTAAGATGGCGTCTTTTGACGACGTCGGTGATTGATGGTGTTGACGGCGGTGGTCTAATGTGTCCCCCCCGTGACAGTCGCTGACCGCTACTTGACAAGCGTGATGAATGAATACATGGCGATAGCGTGTTGATGTTGAGCCTTTTTTGAAGTGTGAAAATTGTATGACGTATGAGGTTGAATTGTATTATTCAAAATAAAACAAACCCTTTTTCACTAAAATCTGAAAAAAAAAAGTTGTAAATGTAAAACACACAGGGATCAGGGTGCAGTTTTGCGCATGTGTATTCCAGCACTTGCCAGGCGACATTTATTAGCCAGGGTCAGTAGTCCCCGGGGCTCTCCTTCCGTTTGTGCGGAAAGAAAGTAAAAGAAAAAGAAACGCGCTATCAGCTCACGTAGGCACCCCGAGAACAAACATTGATGGATTGATCTGCTCCGTCTGTCTTGGTGCGCAATCAATCTTCTTCACTTTAAGGTTGGGTTATTTTTTCCCTCGTATGGAATTTTCCACATTTCTTCTGTTGAGGCCCAAAGCGCTGAGTAAGCAAATGACCACCTGCACACTGAAAAAAGAAGTGACATGAATCACAATGACAGTGCCAATGAATCAATTAATCGGCCGCTAATCCAGCGTCAAATTAATTGGCAGCGGTTTTTCAGATTACACTGAATTGTTTTTAAAACAAATATTCAAAGTGTCATGAAGTTTTATCAGATTTTAAAAATAAAATCAAACTTATAAAATTATAAATATACATTTATTAGGAAAAACTTCGAAACTAAATTGCAACATGATTTTTAGTTACTTTAAACAAAAGTAGAAATATGTCAAGTTTTATAATTAAATACAAAAAAAAAACTAAAAAAATTATTTGGGGAAAAAAATAAAAACATTTTACAGCAGCATGCAGTGCTCAAGATAAATAAATGAAATTCTAGCATCATTCAAATGATAAAGCACCTGCTCTGACATCTTTTTCATTATTATTGAGAATCACCCATGTTACGTCGCTTTGAATCTTCCTCCCGGTGCAATGACAACTTGGTATATTTTATTCATTTGTACCCAAATACGGATGTCATAAATGTTTCTCCCGCGGCAGCGTTAGCGAGCCGCTGCGCTCGTGGTCATAAATCACGGCACGTGGCACTTAGTCACTTTGTCTGGTGTGCTCGCAGGTGGCCTGAGAGGAGCATCCATCATCGACTCGCTGGATACGCTCTACATTATGGGACTCTTGGACGAGTACAATGACGCCAAGGAGTGGGTCAGGATCAACCTGGACCTAACCTCGGTAAGACAGTCACTTTTTTTTTTTTAAATGTGTTTATGACCACTATAACATCAATGGCTTATCATTTGCTGCTTCAAACCAAGATGGCTGACATGTAAAAAAAAAACACACACAAGTTAAAAGGAAAAAAATGCTCAAATATCAGTATTTATCCTTGGAAATGTGATATTAAAAAAAACATTGTCTCTCCTGTGTATGCGGCACAGATTTTGCTCATATTTTACTCATGATGCCATCAGTGCGTTGACTGTGTATCAAACAAGCCGTCCGAGTTCCATTTTTGTCATTTCTCCGTTGATGTAACAATGCAAATCGAACACTATCGCTTTCTAAATATACACCATCGACAAAATAAAGCCGACGAGTTAATTTAGTTGGTGACATTATTAATGATCATTTGCGTTCATGTTCTCTCTTTTATGACAAAGCTGACAAGTGACGATCTCCCGCTCTCTTTCTCTCTCTCGCTGCAGAATGGCGAAGCGTCGCTCTTTGAGGTGAACATCCGCTACGTCGGCGGGCTGCTGTCGGCATACTATCTGACGGGAGAGGAGGTAAGATGAATAGATGTCTCGTGGTGTTATCCCGCTGCACTCCCACCGACCGAGACCCACTTCCTCCTTTTTTTCCCCGGTTCAAACTTTGATGGGTGAAAAGACTTTCTGGGAAGTGTGTGATAAAAAGTACAATGTGTGTGAGCATGTGTGCTGTTGCGTACGAAGATGGACTTAGCTTTTTTTTTAACATCGCTAGTTTTTTGGCAAATTCAGCATTAATGTGTTCACATTATATTGACAACTACCGTATTTTCCGCACTATAAGGCGCACTTAAAAACTTACATTTTACTCAAAAAAACACAGTGCGCCTTATAATGCAGAGCGCCTTATCAATTGATGAATTTGTTGATCCATACTGGTTGTACACAGTGCTCTGCCAATATGTTTCAGTACGTTTTAGTACGACTAGTAAATTACAAGGTCGCATCGCTTCCCAACATTACGGCAACTGTGGTCAGGGGGCGTCACCGAATAGCTGTTGTACCCGCGAGGCTATTTCATTTCAAAATAGGCTGCTCCGTTAATGTTTTGAGTAAATTTACGGATTGATATGGAAGGGAAACATAGGTAAGCAGTACCAATGTGTTAGATCAAACTTTAGTCAGTTCCGATCATTTTATAGGAGATCGTTTGAGAAACGCGATTGTTTACACTTTGCTGAGGCTCATGGGGGTCTGTGAGCTGAGGCTCATGGGAGTTTGCGGGTGGCTAATGCTATAATAATAGCTGCTATACGCACAAGGCTATTTCATGTCAAAATAGGCTGCTCTGTTAATGTTTCGAGTAAATCTACGGATCGATATGGAAGGGAAACATAGGTAAGCAGTACCAGTGTTAGATCGAATTTTAGTCAGTTCTGATCATTTTATAGGAGATTGTTTGAGAAACGCGATTGTTTACAGAGGGCTCATTGGTTATTGGCTAGTGGATGCATACCGCAACCCTAGTCAACCTCAGTTTGTTGCAGTATAGCTTCTATTTTATGCGCCTTTTAATCCGGTGCGCCCTATATATGAAATAATTCCTAAAATAAAAAATTCAATGAGGGTGCGCCTTATAATCCAGTGCGCCTTTTGGTGCGAAAAATACGGTAATATAAATTACTGAAAAATAATTTATAGATTTACAACAAAACGTGCTAAATGAATGGAGTGAGTTCTCCAAGCTCTCAGCTATAGTGTAACTACATTTACGTTAGAAACAAAACACCATAAATAGCTCCAAGATGGACAGGTCAAAAAGTTAATGGAGCCTTCCAATGTTACCATATTTACGGCTACATTATTCTGATAAAAAAAAATTGCCAATACCGTTTGCCACTTCACACCACGGAGAAGTGGGAAAAGAATGGAGTGAGGTTAGCAAGACAAACCTTCATTATCCGTGAAGATTGGTTGGAGGTCAGCAAGCATCTTCCCGCGGCAAAGACTCCACCGATCCTCGTCGCTCCCACCCTCACACCGTAGGTGGACTATTTTTAACAGCGACTACATGCTATGGCTGTGCACGAGCTAATGGGGCAAGCGCCTACAGAAAGTCTCCGGCAGCTTTAATGGAAATTGATTTGAAATGTGAACACATATGTGATATAATGGAACACGTTGGATGTAACCCATTTTCACCCGATGCTCTTTTAGTGCATACGTGTGGCTTTATACTCTGGAGTGATGGGGATGAATGACTACCCTGTATTAGTACTTAAATAGCATATTAGCTACAACATTTGTGCAAGGAACAGTCAGGTTCCGCGGGCTAGCAATGTTAGCATAAACGCTACATGTTAAAGTATCATACAAAGTTCCACAAAATGATACAGAATTACAAAGATGAATGTTTGCTCTCATAAATCAATGTATTTTTGTAACAAAAGTGTTAGCTAAAAAAGTCAGGTTCCCTTGGCTAGCAAATTTAGCATAATTCCATGGTTGCTGCTTGAATTGTGATGTGCTCATTCAGCTTGTATCGCAAGGCCACCACAATGTGGATTTTCAGAAGCTTTTGATTTAACACTAGTTTTCCTAATTTCTCAAGTCTTGTTGGGTTTTCCATCTGAAGATTTTTTCTGACTTCAATGGCATTTCAAACAAACCAATTTTCAGATCTGGTAGGTCACATGGCAGCTCACGTGTGTCGGCAGTCAATCATGCGGGCGTCCGCATGAGCTCCATGTTTTATTCATACTACATAGCAGCAAAACTGACAGCTTCATGTTTTTCTTGCCGATGGTCTGTCCGCTGATGTAAAGCCAATCTCGAGTAGTTACAGTGGCACGTTGAACAAAAAAAACCCTCATGATTGGGTCCCACAGTGTGACAGAACCAAAGGGAAGAAAAAGATTTTTCTGCCATAAGGCGGACGTCATTAAGAGCTCTGTAATGAGTCCTCGCAGTTGATTTGTTTGTCGCTCCCCCTTAAAGGCATCACACCTTTCATCCGTCTCACTGCAGGGTTCCAATTGTGGCAGACTCATTTGGGCAGTGGCCAGAGCTCACACAAAGAATGAATTCAATTCAGCAGGAGAGAAAAGAGTAGTAGAAACTCAGACGTTAAATCACCATTTTAAGCCTGGACCTGTTAGCGTATTAGCATTTTTCATCAAGATTAATTTCCAATAGTAGCACACGGACGACAAGGCATGATGGAGAATCGTTTGTGAGCAGTGCCTTCAGTTCAAAGCTGCTATTCAGCATACCAACTGTTGCCATGTTGGCAAATTGGATCAATTTACATTTCTTGTGGAAAACTCCGACTCATTATTTTATACTATCTTTCTACAGTATGACGTTACCATACCAACTACTAACATGCTAGTTTAAGCGTCAATTCACACAGCATATATTACCCGTCTCCAGGGCGTAATGTAAATGTATTACCATCTGTCTTGATACTGTACGTGTTGGGATCTTACACTGTGTTAATGTGACAAGTGTTAGCACGTTAGCATTCCACCTAGCTTACGAGGCAAACCTGCTGCGTTGTCGTGCCAAAATAATTGCAAAAGTGTTTTGGAGTCTGCGCGTGGCGAGAAACAGATGCGCTGCACCTGCACATCATTTCCATAATGTTCCTGCAATATTTGATTCTGAAGAAGCGAGCGGTCTGCATTAGCCACATAATGAATATCAATTTGCTGTGCGCGGTGAGTGGGGGTCAAGTCGCAACAAACACAAAACAATGTGATTACACAGGTGGATAAAGCCGCAAACAACGCAAACTCTCAAAAACGCGCTCAAAATAAACTCAACTAAGTGTATAAAAAAATGATGGATAGATAGATAGATATCTGATGTATGAATTCCCAATTTTATTATTTACTAAAATGGCATGTAATGTAATTAAATTTACGTATAACATTTTTAAATTGAGTTGATCAAATGCTTAATAACAGCAAAAGTAGTTATTACCAATGCAATAAAAACATGATCTTCATTAAGATGGTCATAAGATTTATCCATGACACACACATGATTGATATTGATATTAAAACCGTAATAAAATAAAACAACACTAAAATAAACAAAGTCTAATGAAGACGATTAGTGTAGAATATAGAAAGGTTTAATGAGTTGGTCATCTGTTCCTTGTTTTCTCTCAGGCTTCAATTCAAGGCTTTCATATCTTGAAAACTTATTGTCATCTCCCTCTGTCACACGCACACAAAACAAAATGAAAAGAAGTTGGCCTTGGCAGCACATAATGGACACAGCGTCTGCCGAGCCGCTTCTCATCTGGTCCAATTCTCACTCGCTCAGACGCTCATTAGCCATTTTCAAGCCTCTCGTTCTCTCTGGATGCATGTTTGTCTTTTGTCTTTCAACCTCTGCCTCTGTGCCTCCTCTCTCTTTTCTACCCCTTTTCTACTCCATTTGTCCATCTCTCTGCCTGGCAATCTATGCAGCTATCAAAATTTATCTACCGAGAGCTTATTCTTATTCCAAATACAATCACACTACGGGGAGATAATGCTTATCAATCTGCCTTTGCGCTTCCTGTACTTGAATTGCTATCTTGCTTGCTGTAAGCATTTTAACCTGTTAAAATTTGGCGTCCACGAAGAACTTCAAGGCAGCGGCATAATTAAGTGTGTATTTTACCAAGCTACCATGGCCATTAATTAAACGTGTAAATAGCAAGTTTGCTAACCCGAGCTGATCAATTGAAATAAATAATGAATGAAACCCGCTCAATTATTCAGCACGCTAGCTCGTATTAACTCAAAGTCCTTGTGGAACTGCAAAGCTAGACACAGAATCCTCATGTTAAAAACAAACACATTAGCTCAGTTCACGAGTGGCCGAGACTGCACTGATTGATTGATCGGCGGCGTCATATTCGGCGTAGCGCAATTAGCTAATGGATTTCAGTGGGAACACCAACCTTGGAGGTGACGATCAGGAAGGATGAATAGGTGTCGGGGGATGGTATTGGCCAAGAAATCGCCTCCCGTCTCTATGCTAATATAGCAATATGACTCCAAATAGTTTCCCGCAGCTAAGATGTCCTTCAATTAGAGATACCAGACGTCCTTTCCTTGATAATTCTTCGTACGTTGTGCGGTCTAATATGCAGCATCCCATGCTAAGTCACAGCTAAGCTATTGTTAGAAACAGTAGCAGATTTCAAAGAGACCGATTACATTTAAAATTGGATTAAGGGCAATAACAGATTGGCCATACTTGGAAGCCGAGTTGACCAGGTACTAGAAATATAAAGTAATTAGCAAGTAGGTACTGATTCAAAAACACAGAGCAACAATAGAGTTGTGTAATCGGCTACTTGTTACATCGGTCACTTGTTACGAAGCAGAATCTTCAAAACGCAATCATAAACCAATGAAATATGGCAAAGCAAATGCAATACAACTCAGAGTTTCCTTTTCACAATTCTCACTTGGACTTTGAAGGTCACGCGTCATCGATCAAAGCTTCCATATTATCATCATTTTTTAATTTTTTTTATCTTTTGACTTTAAAATTAGCACTTTTGTCGGCAATTCTCTCACGGCCCATTAAATAAAAGCTTTCATAGAGGAAACACTTGAGCCTTTTTTCGTGCAAGGCTTGCATCTTTTGAATGTTAAATTCAGTTTTGTAATTGTTTTAAATCGGCTCACATGAAGGTCGATGTTTCATCGAGCCATCCACTGGGAGTAGGGATGAGATTATATAAAAATGGTTATTAATTCATCGGTTCATTGATTTTACGAGTGGTTAATTTTGTAGGCTTGTTTACATTTAGTATGGCACGCAGCCCCCCAAGTCAGCCTCAAGACTAGTTTTACGTAGCAACATGACGTTTTTTGGACATTTTTATTATGAGAAGACGCCAAAAAAATGCCTAAAAAAACACACAGAACGTTGGCCGTTTTGGTATGAAGCAATCCTGTTAGGGGAATTTTGCTCAGTTTGGATCCTTCAAAGATGTCCTTGAGATTTTATCCAGTTGCTACCAACTTTGAAATAATCATATTACATTATAATAAGTTGTTAAGTTTGTGGCGGCAAAGTTTGATGACTTGCTGTAACAGAGAGCAACTTTAAAGCCATTTATCTTTCATTCTTAACTGAGAGTTTGGAGCAGCATGCACGCTTACTGGCGCACAAAATAAAATATTCGTGCACCACCACGCTGTGCTTTCTAATTGCAGCCAAAATACCCCCCGCGCCAATGTTATTTTTTCCAAGCAATTTTCAGCTTCACCGCGGCAGGTTTCTCCCCAAGACTCCAGTCACAATGGCAGCAAACTGGAATGGCGCGCTCTGATATCTTCCCGTAGAACACGGGGATCGAGATGCCTTGTGCAGGTATTTAATAGGGCGTCAAATAGCCTGTCAAGCGCACGATGTAAGCCTCCTTGTTCAACTGGAGCTTTAGTGCTCTTCCTATGCTTGCCGCTCCAAGGTTTCCTTACTCTGAAAACTTAAACCATGAAACGATCTTTGTCTCTAACATCACACATGCAGTTCGGGACCACATTTAAGTAATTCTGATGGATATCTTATTAAAATCGGAAATTTAAATTGCAGTTTTGACGTCGATTAATCTGAGCCTTACTGTTCGGTCTTGTCCACACTACTCGTGTGGACAAAAATTGCAAACGTAAATGGCTGCCTATTGCTCTGAAAGTAATATTGGACATATGGTTTCTTCATCTGATACTATTTTATTTTATATCTAGCTGAAAGCATTTCTGTCCACTTTCTGTGAGTTGACGAATTATTATGTTTGCTTAGCCAGCGTGAAGTAGGGTCGATGTCGATTTGCTTGCTAAACTCAAGCTGTTTACCTGTCAAGCCACATTTGAAAGGCTTTCCTTTCATACCTGTGGAGAAAATGCCATTTTCTCTACAAGTGTGAAGGTGAATACGATCTTGGCAAAGAGGATTTTGTGCTAACACTCCCAGAGAGTGAAGCCGTCATTTTTTATTTCTTATTTATTTTTTGGGGACATGGCCAAAAATAGGATTACGCTGCATTCTGACATTTTGAGGTGAAATTTGGGGGTGGAGTGTGATATGTGGGTTAATATACACAGAAGCTTCAAGCGCACATTCCAACTGGGTGATGCCTGTTTTAAGTTGGGTATTAACAACTGATTTTTTTATCTTTTTTACTTCTTCCTCCCCCCAAAAGGTTCATATTTGCAGGAGGGCGCTTTATCAGGGAGTGCAGCCTCAGTTTAGGTATTCCTTGACATTTTGAATACCTCACAAAAGACGTGTGAGGCCTTCATTTTAAGCGTCTGATGGGGTTATTTTTAAACTCCATGCATTAAATACTAATCAGCTGTTTGATGTGCATGCAGACTCACGTCAGCCATTTTGGGAACGTGTCTCTCTGACAAACTCGGAGGAAATTTGCCCAACGCTGGTATGCTACATTGACACGTTACGCTAATACTTTTGTCTTTTGTGAGTAGATTAGCATAGCATCATAGCATCAGACTTTGAAAATCATTCTAAGAACTCTTGGAAAGTTTGAGAAGAAAAACAATAAAGGAAAACATCCCTGAAATGGAATCAGAAGTCATGTATTTTGGTTTGGTGACTCTTGGGCAAATTAGCCCAGTAAGAATCAGATTAGCGCTAATTTATGAAATTATTTTCATCTAATGTGGGCATCAGTATGCCCGTCATTTCGAGGATTTGCCGTGAAAAGAGTTTATATGTTTATATGTCGTGTTTACGGCGTACAGGAAGAAGCATGTGTGTCGTTTTCTTCACTCAGCGGTACATTTGTGACCATAAACTGAATGGAATATTCTCGACATTTGTCGGAGGATGACGAAAAAAAGGCAATGGTGGGTAATATTCTCTCGTCCTTCGATTTCTTTGCCGAGCCATTCGGGATACTCGCTTCCTGTGAGACGAGGAACAAAAGTGTTTACTGTCTGCTCGTCGGAAATCAAAAAATGCGACTATGATGAGGTCATCAACCTGTAATTGCATCCCAGGAGCTGTGATGTTCTGCCTGGCATCCTCCTCCAGAACACATCGATTCTCCAATGGCCAATTCCGACCGACGGGGCTCCCGCTTCCCTTCCACTTCATTTTGCCGCCGATTCCTTCTCCGTAGTGCAAAGTGTTCATTCGGGCCATTTTCAGCGAGAGCAGCATTCCATTAAAAGCACAGGATTGAACACATGGTGACCTCTCATCCGGTCAGAGTATCCTTTTTTGTCCGGAAGGTTTTGTATTCCATTCTAGCCACGGCCACGCAATCACTGCTCGTTCGCCCCGGTGCAAGCAAATCAGCGTCGGACTCTAATTTCCCGCCTTAACGAACCCGCCTCGCTTTGATTTCGGCTCAGTGATTGCACCGATGACATCGAGCGGTCTCGGAGCCAGGCGTTGGGGGTGAAAGAAAAAAAAAAGGCTCGAGTATCTGTTTTTCTTGTCAGACAATCATGTGCGCGTTTGCCGGATGCCAAGGCGAGTGACTGGCAAGCACGTTGGCAAATTAGGAGTGGAAATGACTTTGTTGTGCTGCCAAAGTGCGTTTCAGCGCCGTCAATCAGCAACTTCACTCACAAGAACACAATTGAAGCACTTGATGATGGATTTTATGACTTGATTAACAATGATTTGTCTCTTCCAAAGCTATTCTGATGCAAGTAGCATCTGGGTTGGACTTATTGTAATTCTACCGACAGCATGGCAGAATGAAAATGGAAATGTTATGACATCACGACTACCCCCCCAAAAAGAACCAATTAAAGCGCTACTTAATTCAAGCGAAGGTTAATGCTATGAAAATAAAAAACTCTGACTTGGTGTCAGCACAGTGGACAGTGACTTTAACACAAGAAGACCCTGTTCTGCTTTTCCCGTCCACACTGGAGGTGAAGTGTTGACTGTTATTCAAGGCGACACAACCTGCGATCTGACTCCCCCCCCCCCACACACACACACACAAAGTCGTTCAAGGACATCTGAAAACATTAGCCGATGTCAGTCTTCAATGGGCGCTGACAACAAGGTGACTTTCACAATGCTTGTACAGTTAAGTCGCACTTGTTCCTTTAAATGGAAACGTTTATAGCTCAAAAGTGTCCTTTAAATTCACCTTTTAGTCACGATTTTATCGTCGTCATTCGCATGCGCTTGCTCGGGATTAAAACCGTGCTGGATAAAAACAATGGACATCACTCACCAATATTTAAAAAAATGTTCACATTGTTTTGGAGGTTGTTTTATTATTTTTATCATATGTATACACTGTATATATAAAATTTTTATGTTATTATTTTCAAGGGAACACTTTAGATTTTATTATCATATTGTAAACTAAAATACAATATGGGTCAAATACATAAATTGGGCGTCTGTGCTATTTGACACATTTTTGCGAGTTGATTCAACTAGAAAAAAATCAAATCAACCAAATAAGATTTTTAGATGCGCATTGTCAATCCACACTTTAGAATCTCATGCATCATGCGGTTCGAATGAATAATATATTGTAACGGACTGACAAATGTGATAAATAATTTCTACTTCAGAGACGACACCAATGTCACTCATGTTGGTCTTTCCGTACAGTTTGTCCGTGTCTACGAAGCCTTTCTGTGCTGCCCCTCCCAAACTTCTCTCATCGCTGTGCAAACAGATGGAGACACATCCAAAAGTGTCGCAAGTGACGCCTCAGACCGCTTAAATCTTCCATCTCCGTGGAATTGGATGCACATGCCTGAGCCCCATTTCATTTCCTCCCGTTAGCCGCCAACCTATGCCGACATCCCAAAATAAACCGGTAGCGAGATGCTGAAGTCGCGATGTCACACAGCACAACGCCACGATAATGTTTAATGGGAATCAGGCAATTTTTCTTGAAGCAGTCCTCCGTGACTTTTATGCGCCACCTTCCTTGACGAGCAGTACAATTTAATTACCATCAAAAAGGAGACAAGGTCCATGCAATATCTATGAGCGCTGACATTTGAGGCAAAGCCCAAAATCCCTTCAGAGGACCCCTTAGGCCTCCTTCTGACGGTTACTCTGGGAAAACAAGACGCTGTTCCTCTCTATCTAGTGGAACTACGCCTCGTTGTCCTCAGCCTCTGAAATGTCTTCAGATAGATCGCACCTCTTAGTGCTCCTCTTGCGTAGAAAAGTGTCAAAATGATTCATAGTCATCGACGTCGCCTCCGATGCCCATGGCTCTCTATTCCTACTGGTGCTTATGTCATTGCTCTTTGTACGATTCCGTATTCTGCTTCATTTTTCTCTGATATACCCATGTATGAAAACCCAGATTCTCCCCCCCAAATAAATATCTTGGTATGTTTGTGAGGAATGACCTCGGGCGAGTGGCCTCTGGTAAAACTAATCTCTGGTGACAAGGTGGAAGTTCTGAAAGCCTGAATGTGTTCAGTCATCACTTCAGTGGCTACACAGTCGTCAATGCCATGACGACCACGACTAAGTGCTCATGCTTTCTGCTGCTATGGATGCGAAAATAAAAAAAAAAAGGTCCTAATAGTCTGTAAACTCTGCTCTGGACTGGTAGATGCAAGCTTTAGGTATGGAGCGAGAGAAACGGATATAAGGGTATGTTGGGTTTAAATTTCAGGTTATGGTTTGTTGTAGGGTTAAGGGTCAGAGTGAATCCACTTGTCCATTGTCCTTAAAATGAGCCACCCACTTTCACACAAGCTCGGCTGGATTTATTCGCTTCGACCAGCTGGAAGCCCAAACAGCTCTCGCATTTACTTTTTGCGCCTTCAAATCGATGAGGCACGTCCAACCCGCCGTGAACAACAACAAGCCTTTTTGCAGCCCAGCTCGTCTGTCTGTCTGTGTATGTGTGTGTGTGTGTGTGCGTGCCTGTGTGTGTATGGGAGAGAGAGAGAGACGGTGGAATGTCACCTCAACCTCTCCCGCTGAGAAAATGAGGGGAATCACGAGATGTTCAACCCCAGCCCATGACAGACGGGGTGGGTTAGCGCTGCTTCCCGTATGGGATCCATGGCAACAGTTTGCAACTGGAGGTCAGGGACCAATCAGACGAGAGAATGACATTGTCATGTTGGTCGGTACGGGACCATTACTCACACCTCTGCTGGAGGAAGTCCAAACCATATGCTTCTTGTCCTTTGAGGCACTGCAAGTGTCCTTTACGTTTTTCCTACTCCGCCAGGGATTTGTCGTTTGTGCTGACAGTGAATATGTTAATAAGTATCGTGGATCTTAGTATGACTCTTTGGGTCAAATTCCTTACTTGGATGTCAAACCCGATGCGGATCAGGTAGCACCTCGGATTGGGTTGCGACAGTGATTATCACCGTTCAAACGATTAACATGAAGACCGACGACAAAACCTGACTGGTGTTGGTCAAACGGAAACGCGGGACTTGCGGAAATCCAAGTCGCAACGCAATGGAAGAACGTGACAGAGCCCTTCCGCGGGTCGCAAGTGCCTCGCTGGAGGTAATTGGCGATTATACAGCAGGCTATAAAGCAATAATGATCACTCTCAGTGTTATTGTAGTGGCCCAACATTACAAACGTATAATAGCAATATAACCATCTGCAATATGTGCCTTAATTGTTTCTAAACAACAAAAGTTGTTGCTCTTATTGGACCATCAACATGCGCGTGAGCGTTCAAGGCCACAATATGGCGCTAATGCGCTCTAATTTAGCGCCGCGCCGCCGAGGACGGCAGCTCGCCGTCGTCGCTCGTTTGTTTTCCAAATTGGGCTTTGGTGGCTTCTTCTGTTTTACCGCCCGCCCCCCAATCATTTCTAATTTAGAGAATCTGCTTTAGCGCGTTCCTCGGCGAGGCTGCGCTGCATAAATTATGCAGAGTAGTCTTTATTTAATTTTTTTTGTTCTTGAAGCACGAGGCTCTGGCGGCTGACGTGAGAAATTCATTAGCGGGCTGAAATGCACGTCACCACTGGCAACTCACTAAAAAAAACATTTCTAAGAATTATTTTTTAAAGATCCTAAGAAATAAAGAAATCAGGGTATAATAAATTAATCGCACAAATTAGAGAATTTGTTTTCTTAATAGATTAATTTCGACATAAAATAAAGACCTATATTCTTAATTTTCATGAATTGTACTTAATTTTAACTATTTTTAGATTAATTTTAAAATAAAAAAAAAGTGAAAACTATACAATGATTATAGGTGGTTCGTCCCAGGCAGTCTAAATTGGAGTTATTTTTCTGTATTTTATTTTTTTCTCTGTCTTCAGCCACAGACATCAGATACGGCTTTAAATGTCATCCACTCTATTCTCTAATGGAAAGTTATTTTTAGAGCACACAGACTTTTGTAGTACGCTAAATGAAACATTCTTCTCAGAAAAGTACATTTTTAAAAAGATCATTTAAAAAAAATACACAAAAAATCTTAACGTACATATACCGATTCTGCTCTTTTGTTTGTGGCCACCTCAAAAAACATTTCAAAATGAGATGATCTTTTTTGTGTGTTGCTGCGTGGCAACAGTCAAAATGACATGATTCCCTTTTCTTTATTATAACCGACAGCAAAAGCGTCCTGAAGGAGACTTGCTGGTCCAAGACCTTTCTTGTGGTTCTTCCCTCCGTGTCCCGAGGGCAGACAGACAGGCAGACAGACATGCCGCGTTTTTGCAACTAAGCAAAAGTGGCAGCCCGAATCTGCTTTCTGCATCGTCCCTCCGCCGGGCCATGACACTGTTTGCTCTTCCTTTCCCGGGTGGTCGCTCCAGCGCTGATGGAAACAGCCGCTTGCGTCCCACCGCGCTGCAACCTGTCGGCCGTCGCCTCCCATCAGCTGTCTCGTCTTATCTGGCGGGCAAACAAAAAGTCAAGAATGGGTGTACACCTGACGATGATGACGGTAGCTCTTCATCGCAGAAGGACGAGTAGTAGGCGGCGGGAGTATAATTAACTTCCGGGATGGCGGACGAGGCCCACGGCGCCGTTCCCGAGCGCGGCCTTTAATTTAGCGCGCGGAATAAACGGGTGAGCAGATGCCAGCCCCGAGCCGCTCGCCTGTAATTAATCATGTCATCTCCAAACAAGCAAACTGTGACCACCATGTCATGCTCTTGTGCTATTTTTAGACACACTGGATGATGCTGGTTGTTACCTCCGCCAAGCAAGACTTGACCTTTATGAGCATCTGCTGGTGTGATTGTCTAGCAAATATTCTAAATGTTCGAGGGAGGACTTAGCCAAATTTAAAAATACTAATTTTCAGACCTCCTACAAAAATGAAAATAATGTTTTTACACACAGATGTGTAAAAGCAGTATTTTTTATTTTCAGTTCATTCTTTCCAAAAAATAGGAATACATGTTGCGGATATCCTGAAAATTTGTTAAAATAAAAAATAAAATCCTGAAAGTTTTTGAAAAAATGCTAAATTGTAAAATGTTTTTAAAAATTGCAGGTTTTGCCATTTTCTGTACTTTACAGATAGCCTGAAAAAAAAAAATTCAGTTCTGAAATGTAAAAAAATAAATTGATATCCTGGAAAATGTTAAATGGTTGAAAAAGCGAATTCTCCTACAAGACTGAAACAAAGTATTTATCCTGGTAATGCTAGATTTTCATTTGCAGTCTGTCAGCAGCTGCAGTATGTTGTTGAAACAACGACACGCAAGTGTCATTTGTGGCCTTTCTTTGTCTGCGTTACAACTTTGACCAACTTTCCTTTTGCTCGCTATTGATTTCCTGTCCAACGCTTTGCCTGTGAAGCTTCTCTTGCCTCCGTTTTTTTTTTTCCATCTCTCTTCATCAATATCACACCTGACTCTCTTCTCTTTTGTTCCCGGACACTAAACGCACAATTTGGTGATTGATGAGCCATTAGCTCGTCCATGGCCTCGGCCGCCGAGAGCTTGGCCCAGAGTCGAGACGGACAGAAAAAAAGTGCTTCCTTAAAGGGACAGCGTCTTAAAATGCCCATTTTGCTTGGAATGCTTGTTGGCTTCAATGTCAATGATGCTTCATTTATGATGTATAAACATAGTAGTAGTGTCCAAATTCGATCGGACGATGCCTGGTTGGGTATGTCTAAGTCTCTCTTTTTTTGTGTGTGTTTTTACAGATGTTTAAGACTAAAGTGCTGGAATTGGGCGCAAAGTTGCTCCCGGCTTTCAACACGCCGACGGGGATCCCGCGAGGAGTCATCAACCTGGGGAGGTGAGCATCAGCAACCATCTCCAAATCGATCCAGAGTGGCAAGCTAAAGGCTTTTAGTCAGTTGACAGCTAGCTTGCGCGAACTTGGTAGCCTACGTCATTCAGTTATATGCTACAAACAATCATTATTTCTTCTTTCGGATCATCATCGTCCGTCCAAATATAAGCTTGCGAGATTTTCTATTAATACACTTTTAAAAAGTGTTTGGCGTGCTTGCTAGTTAATGTAGCAGAGAGCTGCAAACGGAGTGTTGATGTCATTTCGATTAGGCGCTAATCCATGTGCGTAAACAAAAATGGGCCGAATAATATTTGCATGAATTAGAGCGCGTGCGGACTCGCTTGGGCTGCTCATCTGTTCCGAGGCATTAAAGTGTCCCCGCCTAAGTGGCCAACAGACGTGACGACCAACACGGCTCCGTCCACTTTGAACACGGCATCCATTGCGCAATTACTTTTGCTTTACGCGCCGGGTGGGAGGTGACCGAGCGGGGCGGACATCTGCTGGCTCACTCGGTTATCTTCTGCTGCACATCAGGAGGGGGGGAAAAAAAAGGAAGGAAGGGGCAGGATGTTATGTGATGTCTGCTCGTGTGAGGCAAAAGAGTGACTCAATAGAATGGCTATATGTATGAAAAGTCTGCACACTCGTGTTCAAATGCTACTTTTGGGGGATGGTTTTTTTGCAACTGTATTATTTTTAATTTGCTTGGCTTTTCACTTTAATTTTTTTAATTATAGTATTTAATGTATACAAATACATGCAAATATTTTCATCACATTTATTCTACAGTTTTTATTATATTACATGAAATTTTTATATGTATATCAATGATAATTTCTATACTTAGTCTGTGTTTGTTTTCCATTCTGTTGCAGTGGCAGCAGTTGGAGTTGGGGCTGGGCGTCGGCCGGGAGCAGCATCCTGGCCGAGTTCGGGACCCTGCACTTGGAGTTCATCCACCTCAGCGAGCTCTCCGGTGACCCCATTTACACCGAAAAGGTACAACTAACTCAAGCAAAATCGTAATATTTCATTTAAACAAGCTTCAGATCTGTGATTGTTGATTAGAGGGGGTGATATCATTGTATTGTGTTTGTGAATGATGCCCAAATTTTTACAAAGGAGGATTGTGCACCATTGTTGGGTTTGAAAATTCAATTAAAATAAAATTCTGCTTTAGAATCTTTCATTGTTGATGGCTTATTCAATTATATGTGCAGGTAATGAACATCCGGAAGCTGCTGAATAAGATTGAGAAGCCTCAAGGCCTGTACCCCAATTTCCTCAGCCCGGTCAGCGGAAACTGGGTCCAACGTACGTACAAATTTGTAGGATAGACACGTCCTGTTTTTCCACAATTCCTTTTGTACGTAACAGCAAGATCCATTTCTTGTCATCATACTTGTGAGGTGAGATCACAAAAAAAAAAAAATCTCTGTCATTGCATACTGCACCTCCTCTTGAGCTTCTCCAAGAGTCCACATTGAAATTCATAGCTGAATATGATATTTCAGCGGGGGCGTGCATGCGACTCCCACGCAATGTTCCCCCAACGCCTCTCGCTGTATTTGTCCTTGACACACACGCACAAGACACACGCACGCTCTCTGTCCTTTTTAGTGCGATAACGCCAACAACTGGCAACAATTAGCCTCTGTATTCATGCGGAATAGCTGCTTTTCAGCACCCCCTCCCTCGCCACCGTGATCGTTTTCACGTCTTTTCTGGTAAATCGGAAAAGATCCAATTTTCTAAAGTAATTGAATTCATTATCATTTCAATAAGGCAAAAGCGGCGCAAGCTCTGCAGCCGCCGCTTTGGTGCCGCACATTAATAAGCAGAACAATTGACGGACAGTTGAGCGGGGATGCTTCAGCGAGGCACGTACACGACAGCACCTTCACAAACGGCAACCCGATCAAATCCATATGCAATGTAGACATCCAGAGAATTAACTTTGGTGATGTCACCAAAAATGTGACAATAACCACCCTGCAATCTCTTTGTCTCTGTTCAAGCTGTAATATTCATTGATTGCCCTCTAAGTCAGTTTCACTTGACAACATGAATTTTGGTGGGCATGAGAAGACCCACAAAAAAACTGTCAAGAAGCCCAGAAAGACACAGGAAGTATTTTGGGACATTTTCAGGGAGTCCTTTAAAAACAAACTTTTATTTTTAATCCAGGAATCCATTTTCGTAGTAACATAAGATTTGGTGGGCATGCGAATCAAGAGTAGACCCACAAGAAATCTTTCAAGAAGTCAACCCCAGAAAAATGACACCGTATGAAACGACTGCCTGACCTCGTACTACGTGCTTACAATTTGTTCTTCCCAGATCACGTGTCCATTGGCGGTCTGGGGGACAGTTTCTATGAGTACCTCATCAAGTCGTACTTGATGTCGGACAAGACAGACGAGGACGCCAAGAACATGTACTACAACGCTCTGGAGGTACGGACGCCACCAACTCAAACAACCATCGTAATTAAAAAGCTGCATGGGATTGTTCCAGGCGGCGTGACCGAAATTGGTTAATAAGCCACAAGCGTGACTCGGGGTCCGTCTCGGATTTAAATCCGCCCCTCCACCAGCGCCCCCTCCCTCCCCCAAGTCGGCTCCATAAAGCATGTCAATAGGAAAAAGCTCATTAATTCTGTTTGCTCTCGGGTTATACACACAACGTTTATATTTAATCAGGCCTGTCAACTCACCAGATTTTCGTTTTTAAATTAATTCAGCACCCCGAGATGTTTTCATTTACCGCCATAACATTTGGTAGAGATGTCCGTCGTGAGTAGACCCAAAAAACAAAAATCAAACTTCTCTGAGTGGCTGAATTTTGAGGGTTGCAATTTTTGTCACCACATGTGGCAGCAGACTTTGCGAGGTTGGGTTAAAGCCACCTTTTTAGACTCAATTTGATTTTGGCCCTTTCCAGGCGTCCTTCAAAGGCGAACTCGCCCTGGAGATTTTGTGCGATTGCTAGCACATTTGTACTAATGGCGGTAGACAGATGGGCGATCCAAAATTGCAAACCATTAATTTTTGTCATTGGAGCATGGCAGCAAAATGTGTTGAGCTGTCATAAAACACATAAATAAAAGTGATTTCGTACTGGCAGACACGTATTGCACGTCTGCTTCTGTACTTGCCATTCATAGCGTCATGCGGCGCACCTTCGAGATTTCGTCTGCCCCGCAGACATTGAGATGCGAGCGGCTTCTTGCAGTTTTCATTTGAATGTATTTCTCGCTCTCCTCCAATTTAGCGTGTAATAAGTCCAGTGAATGCCACATTTAAAACCCTGGTGCATGTTTAACTTTGCACTCCATAGCTTGACATTTAAGACTTTTGGAAGCTTTTATCCAATTGTTAAGAGGTGCTACTTCCAGGCTTACTGTTTTTATTTATTCTTTTATTTAGAATGAGTGTTCGACTTCCTTGGAGGTGCCACGCTTGTTCCAGATATTCTCTTGGGATTAGTGATCGCATTAAAAATAAAACACCAAAATGACATGAGCTCATTCCCTCAGGCTGCAATTAAAAGAAGAAAAAAACACAACATGAACGGTCATTGAGAACCAGGGTCAAACCAGAAGTGCAGGTCGAATGTGTGCGCGTGTATGTGTGTGTGTTTATAGCAAGTGAGATTGAACGCCCAAGTCTCAGCGCAACTCATTAGGCGTGGCATTTAAATAAAAGTATGGCGCTAATTAAAAGCGCGCGTGGAACGAGAGCACATTTTCCCCAATTATGCTATTCCCTGATTAGGTTTTTATATTATTATTATTACAAACACATTGCTTCGTTTGGTCTTATTGTCTTAAGTCAGATGAGATGTGTTTCTTTTTATTGTCCGCAAGTTTGCACTTTGCACTTTAATGGGGTGCTAATGTTGTAATAAATAAAATGGCTGTGGTGCGCAGGCCACAATATTAGGTACACTTTTCAGAGCGGGAATACATATAAAAAGGGCAAAAGTAAAACATGTATTTAATTAAGCAATTTTAGTTGGTAAAATGGGATAATTTGTTGAAATTGTAATACATACAAATAATCATTGTACTTTATATGTAGATAATGTTTGCAACGTATAAAGATAGCTAATGTACACGCGTTGCCCTGCAGGCCATCGAAAATAACCTGGTGCAGAAGTCGCCTGGCGGCCTGACGTACATGGCGGAGTGGCGGGGGGGCATCCTGGACCACAAGATGGGCCACCTGGCCTGCTTCTCCGGGGGAATGATTGGCATCGGCGCCGACGACGGCGCGCCCGACAAGCGGCAGCACTACCTTGACCTTGCCGCCGAGGTCACACACACCTGCCATGAGAGCTACGATCGCTCAGGTAAGAAAGCAAAAAAATCAAAATTGTCAAAATTGTGTGTTGTCGAATTGCTGCACATTCGAAACCAAACTCCAAATTGTGTCGGCTGAGCTGAAACGCTCAAACGTCCTCGGTATACATTGACTCCAGTGGAATGTTTCAAGTGTGCTTAAGTGACGCCTGAGCAACTCAAATGAAGGGCTCTGCTCCAGACGTCCTTTTAAAGAGGGAAAACTCAACGTTGAGACATTTTTGTCGACGCCGTTTAATGAACAAACATCGCCATTGTTGGCGACTACCACTTTGGGCCACTGTTTGACAAACAGACAGAAATTGCTCATTTTCTGATCGTCCTTGAATCTTCTCTCTTCATTTTCTGTCCTACTCTTTGGTTTTGCACCAAAAACGTTTTTTGGGTCAATAGACTTTTTTGTTTGTTTTTTTGTCTCCAAAGCGTTGTATGCATTTAACAGGCGGCGGTCTTTTTTTCTTCCAGCCACCAAACTGGGACCTGAAGCATTCCGCTTTGACGGCGGCACCGAGGCCACTGCAACCCGGCTGAGCGACAGATACTACATCCTTAGACCCGAAGTCATCGAGAGTTACATGTACATGTGGAGGCTTACCCATGACCCCAAGTACAGGGAGTGGGGATGGGAGGCTGTTGAGGTAAGTAAAAAAAACAAAAAAAAAACACATAAAGCAAAAGCTCTAAAGACATCCGTTAACATTTACAATCGAGATGGCTTCCAACTAGAAACAAAGTTGTAAGATAAGGAGAAAACAAGAACGTGAGTTACAAGAAAAGTCACACATTTGTGAGGAAAAAAATACAACTCCAATCAAGTGGGAAGCTTACAAGATGAAAATCATTGTTGTGATAAAAATCTTGAGTTTGTGTAATCTGAGAAAGATTGATGAGAAAAAAACGAAGAGGGAAAAAGTCTTTATTTTGAAAATTACGTAAACTTGCAACCATGATTTAAGTTAATACGATATAATATTAATCAAAATTATTTTATTATATAATGAGGCAAATTTAAAAAAAGGCAACAAATGTTTGCACAACTAAACCTATTACAATGAAGCAGATATTTTTTAATATACGACAATAAAGTAATAATCTTATGAGAGCAGTTGTCAAGAATGGGAAACAAATTTTGTCAATATTATAAGAGTGGTTCATCATTACGGTCACGTCATTTTGTAAAACACGTACGTGCAGCTGCATTTTATGGCTTGAACGTAAATGGCTGCCTCCCAACGCTCGTCGACCCTCAAGTGGATTTCTCACGTGTTCCTCATTCCCTCCCTCTGCAAGATGATTTTCATTGACTGTCTATCAACGCTAAATTTAAAAGGAGGTATGTGATTGGTTGGACTGACTTTTACATGCAACGGACACGATAACGATACATCGCACAGCCCGAATTGTAATCTTAACGGTTTAATTTTCAGAGACATTGAACATCCAAATTCAAATTAAATTAATGTTATAAGAATTAAGTTGGGGTTTTTTTCTGAATGAAATATTTGTGTGATAAAAGTATAATCAACAATTGCGTTGTATTGGAGTGTGCTGTGAAAGCAACATGTCGTGAACTACTCACCTTTCACGTCACATCCCATTAGCATCCCTAATTACCCTTTCCAAGTATCACTACACACTATCATGCAGATGAAAGCCTGAGGTGACGCTTGTGCCTGGCACCCTCTTATTAATGTACATTCGCTGTCATCAAGAGCGAAGGGTTAGCGTGATGGATTTAGCTTGAGTTTAGTCAAAGGCGCCAATCGGGCCTTTAATTAGCCAGCACAAAGGTTGAACACGGAGCGTTAACACGTCAGGGTCTCGGCTAATTAGCGTGCGCGAGGCATCCCTTTGTAGCTAACGCCACGCTAATCCGCTCGGCTAGCTCGGACGCTCCCCATTAGGCCCGTTTCGTTTCGCTCGGGATTTCTTTTGTGCTCGTACTCTGTTTTTCAGGTGTACACGCGTAGTTTGAATATGATTATGAGTGTCGATGAGGGGGCCCTCGCACTATCTTTGTGATTACAACTCATTGAAATGATCAAAAAATATACACCACGTATGTTTGATGTCCCGTTCTCAGGCGCTGGAGCGGCACTGCCGAGTGGAGTCGGGCTTCTCGGGGATCCGCGATGTTTACACGTTGGCCGACAGCCACGACAACATGCAGCAGAGCTTCTTCCTCTCAGAGACTCTCAAGTAAGTTAGTAAAATTCTGTGAAGTTAACCAAATGTTGCTGTGCGCATAGTGCTATTTTCTCACTCTAGAACGAATTAATGGCATTTCCATTTATTTCAATGAGGATGGTTGATTTGGGATACAAACGATTTGAGTTCCAAGCCCGGACACGAAATCTGTGTATTGATCATGAAGAATTTGTTTTCAGGTATCTGTACCTACTGTTCTCCGACGATGACCTCCTCCCCTCGGAGGACTGGATCTTCAACACGGAGGCTCACCCGCTCCCCGTGGTGCGCAAGAGCTGCCTGCAGGATGCCTTGGTCACCGCGCAGGACAAGAACAAGCTCCCCGGATGACCACCGACCTTTGCGTCCGTCTGTCCACGCAGCTCCAAGGGATGCGTTCAACTTCCTTTCCAGTAAAGGATGTGGTGGGTTTTTTGTCACGCTGTGATTGTATAGTCTAATCTTTTGAATTTGTTTTTTTGGGTGGACAATCAAGACAAAGCTTTTGCAGACACTTTTTCTTTCCTCTGTGAGGAAAATGAGCTCCATACTGTCGGGGAAACCACTTTGAATCTGTCAGGGTTGGGGTTTTTTTCTCCAAAGGAATTATTTTGCTTCGCTGACCAAAGGATTTCTTTTCTCCCGCCGCATTCCTACAGTCAAAATTAAGCATCGAAATATAATAAGAAATATGAAGAGCTCCAGAATATACTGTTGATGTCATGTTTTTTGATGAAACTTTCTCAAAAATTGTCAGGAAAGTGTCTTATGCATCTTGGGACCATTGTAGACAAAACATGGACACTTATTGGGTTTTCTTTTGTTTTTTTTTGCCTTTTTGGAAGCACACATCGATGCTGAGAATCATTCCCAAGCCCAAATGTGTTTTCTCGTTCCAGGTCCATTTCTGGTTTTCCTACCAACACTGATTATCAGTGATGTACATAAAAAAAAATATATATTTCATTCCTTAGTTCTTTTGTGATCTTTTTGTTCGGTTGGTTTGCTTCCCTCAGGTGTTTACGTAAGAAAAAGGAGGAAAACTAACGTTAAAAACACAACAACAGTATTAAGATTTTAAGTCTACTTTTTGCGGATATTTGGATTCTTATTATTACGACTTATTAAAGTTCGATTTAACTTTGGTTGTTGAGTATTTTCAAATACTGATTTAAAAGAATAAAGAACTGTGCAACTTTGTACCTTTAAAAGAAGAAATGTGTTGTTTTTTGTTAACTGATTAGTCACATGAATGAAAAAGCCTAAAATAGGGTTTTTATGATACCACTTTTTTTTCAGACTGATACAAGTATTCACTCTGAGTCCCCAATGATGCGTATTGATTATATATATATACGTATATATATATATATATATATATATATATATATACGTATATATATATATATATATATATATATATACATATATATATTTCACATATATATTTTTTATATAAAACAAAGATTTTTTTACTATTATGCAGCTCTTGCGACTTTTTTGTTAAGTTTATTTACTATATATATTATATATATTTTTGTATATAAGACAAGAACGTTTTTTTTTACTATTATGCAGCTATTGCGACTTTTTTGTTAAGTTATAACTTTTCTTGAAAGTATGTTTTGTTTTCCCCTCATACTATCGCAACTACTTAATATTGCATTTTTTAAATTATATTTTTGTAATATATTTGGGTCGGAAAGATAATATAGCAGAAAGTATGGTACTGTACATACGTATTGCTGCATAAAAAAAATATTTGATCACATTTAAAGGGTATAATTGTAAATTCTGAGCACATCTGTGTCTTGTGTCTTTCATAATGTGAGGATAACATTATTTCTGCCCGCTGTTGCCAATTGCATTTCGCAGCTACTTACGACGCGCAACGTGCATCCCATATGTGCTCGTTGTTGAGCTGGACGAAGTGACAAGACCAATGAGACGAAAAGCGAGGCATCAATCGCGACGAGCTTTGACACGACACCTCCACTTTCCTTCCACGAGACATCCGCAACGCGTCTTGACGCCAATCAAAGAAGCGCTTTTCAAAAAGCTCTCAGATGTATTCTGGGACGACGTACGGCAAACAAACAACACAACAGGAGCGTCTCTTCTGTGCTCCTGTAAATACATTTGTCATCATCTGACATGAAAATTTTTCAAGCCGCTCGCAACTCATCAAGTCTGACAAGTCACGCTTCTTTTGTCGCGTTGCATATCACGCAACTAATATCATCTAAATCCAGAATCATTTTATTTGGGGAAAATCTGAGGGTAAAAAAAAAAGCGGTTCTGGAAAAGACAAGAATGCCCTGCAAATCACCAAAGTCCAAATACCTCCGATTTTATTGCAGCCAGAAAACTTTAAAGCACTCTCCTGCAAAATGAAATGAGCTCACTTCCTCAGTCCTCAGTGGCTCATTTATTGGATACTTACGTACATTTGAACGAGCTCAATTGTGTGTGGGTTGTGCAGTGCGAAGAGCCGCGGGGGGCCGAGAGGCACTTGTCAGAACACGACGCACAACGGTGTCATGCCAACGCTGCAAAAAATGGGCCTCAAACTCGTGCGAACCGGCCCGACACCTCGTCAGCAGCGTTCAGAGGGCAGCAAGGACGCACAAATGCACGCTAATGCCACTAAAAATAGACGTCACGTTCTTTTTGGCCGCTCATCTCACAATGTGATGCCAAGCTGAAAATAATATGTCCAACTCATGTTGGCTTAAATTCAACTAAAGACGTCATTTTGTGTTTACTGATATTTAGACAAAGGACGGCAGACTAAATATTCTCGTTTGGTATCATATTTTTCCCAAAATTATACTAAAATCCCGACCACAGCTTGCACAGTATGTCTTCTTGTCATTTTTCTAATGAATATTGATGGATTTTAATATTGATTTTCTCATTTATTACATTGGATCGATTGTTTTTAATTATGAACGCTATCTCAACTGACAAAACAAAATAGCTATTTTATTTTAATGTATGATGTAACGATGTAAGGTCAAGAATATAATATATGGTCACTTATATAATTTTATGTATTTTTTTTAATTCTGTAAGATTTACAGTCAAGATAAGGATATTAATTTAATTTATATTATTTAAGATCCACAGTTCAGTCACTGTTTTTCCGCCTGTCGCCACCCTTCAATGGCTGTACAAGTAACCACGACTTAATGTGCGCTTTGGTGTAATGAAGTTTTCTCATTTGAGGGTTTATGTTGTGGGCGTAATCCTTTAATTAAGCGCCTCGTGCTTTTAATTGGATGCGGTTTTTAGAATGATCCATATTGAATGTACACTGTTTCCTTGTGCGTTTACAAGTGGGGGGGAGGGGACTCTTTTATGTAATCAAACTAAAATAAAGTAAAAACACTTACCGTGTTTTTCCATGCATACTGCGCCCCCGTGCATAATGATAATAATAAAACTAAAAATGGCATGTCGATGTTGGAAAAAAGCCTGTACCCATGTATAATACGCACCCAAATTTTGACTCTTACTTAAGTCCGTAAACGTAAAATTATTTCAGAAAAAAGATCATCTTTGGAACAACCGGATGTTACGTATTCTGCCGGTCAGTATCACTGCGCATGCACTAGCAAACTCGATAGCGAAGAAATGTTTCGGATTTGTGTAGGGTACATTGTGACAGCAAACGAGCAGGTGATCGAGCAAGCGTCTGATACGAGAGCATTGTGTTCGTATGGAGCGTGTTTGAAGTGAACAGCAGAGAAGAAAGGAACAAGGCAAAGTGTTGTGAAATAAAACATTACCTGTAATACGCATTTTGTTATTTGCTGATTGAAACTGCTAATTAAACTGTTAATTGAAACTAATAGGTAGACAACTGAATTCTCGCTCTTTATATAGCTGACGTGTCTTGCGCATCCGTTCTGCGCATACTGTCATGGCGGCCTCCGTATGATATCCGGTCTGCGATGGAGATTAAAAAACAAACAATATTTGACAATAACACACCATCAAGGATTGCACCATGGCATCAAACGATGTGTCGTCAATTATGAATTTTACTGACGAAGTGTGTTGGGCAGGATGGCTGAATGCGATGCGTGATTGACAACAAACAAGAAGAAAGGTGATTTCAAGTTTTATTTCGAGGGAGATTTTCTTCAAAAATTGTTGTACCCGTGCATAATGCGCACCCCAGATTTTAGGACAATAAATTAGTTAAATTTTGCGCATTATGCATGGGAAATCACGGTATCCTAAGCAAATAAGAGGCCATCTCAAAAATCAACCAATCAATCAATCAATCAATCAATACAGCTTTATCTGCGGACACAGCGTCGTGGGAATCAGAGAACATCATTACTTTATCAACGGTCGAGCCCACACACGCATCTTGCTCGCATCTTGCTAATTGAGCATAAAGTCATTTTCATCAATAATAGCCTCTTATATTAATTATTTTTATGATGAGCGAGGCTCCCTCTGTCACTCGGGACTTATCAAAGAGCGCCGTGATTCTGATGAATGAAACCGACGCAAAGTGGGGAATATGAGCCTTGTAAACAGGCCCGTTAAAAAGCCATTTGATGTTTTCAAAGCATAAAGATAAGCTAAGATAAACTAGCAACGGGCCAGATCTATGGGGAGAGATTTGTTGTGAATTTTTTTCACAGGATACGCACGATTTTTACGTAATTTTCAGACCCGTAAAAATATCCGTACAGCTCAGCAGCATTTAAGTAAAAAAAAAATGAATTGCATCTTTAAGAACTGCTTGTTTTCAACCATTTATTTAGGTACGATTTTTATTTAACGTTACATTTTATTTTAACCATGATTTAAATATTCTCTCGTCACCGTCCTTTGTCCGAGCACAATGCAACTGTTACTTTTTAGGAGTAAAACCTGGTGGGAGCAGCGATATTGAGCATCCAGTGACAGAATCTATTTCAATCAATTTCCCGCCAACAATTTAGCTGTCGTAATCAATTGTAATGAATTGGAGCTAGATTGGAAATCGTGTCACTTTTGACAGCCCGCACACTCGTCTTGTCTTTTTACAAAGCGTTCAAAGGCCTTTTTGGTCCACATTACACCAGGTAGCGGATGCCAGCTGCCGTCTCGTTAAGCCGCATTGTCGCCGTGGGTGAATTTACAACAAGGCCGAGTTGGAGGTAAACGACAGCTTGTTGGATTCGTCAACGTATTAGTTTGACTGGAAGGAGGTAGCAAAGTCGACTTTGATTGAGTGACTGGGTGTCATTCTGAGACAGGAAAGGAAAAGGAATCTTTAAAGGATTCCATCTTAACAGTTTTTTTTTAATGTTGCAAATACAAAAATATTGTACCGTATTTTCCGGACTATAAGGCGCACCGGACTATAAGGCGCACCTTCAATGAATGGCCCATTTTAAAACTTTGTCCTTATATAAAGCGCACCGGACTATAAGGCGAACCATTAATGCATCATGTCAGATTTTTAATCCAAATCAAATCATTCTCCATTTTATGTTTTTATTTCAACTTCAGACGCAACAAATTACTTTATAATCACAAAATAATGATCCATAGTCTTTTTGATTCATGATTCATAGTCTTCAGCGGGCCACTTATGATTGATTTCATGACACCATGCTTCGGGCCAGTTTAAATTTAGGAATTTGGTCCATATATAAGGCGCACCGGACTATAAGGTGCACTGTCGGCTTTTGAGAAAATGTTAGGTTTTTAGGTGCGCCTTATAGTCTGGAAAATACGGTATATGCGTACCGATCCCTCTGTTAAGTAAACAAATCTTATCGTTTCCCCAAACAAAACAACTTATTTCAATATAAATATCAATTATTATGCCCCAAACCGTACATTATGTAATGAACCAGCAGCTTTTGCTTTCTGTAGGTGTAAAAAGCAGGATGGGAGAGGATTGAGACATTCAATAATCACTTTCTCGTCAGCAAAAAGGACATTGATCTTGAAAATGTTATCAATCTTCTTTCCAATTTACACTGTATTAAACACAAAGTGTGCCACCACTTACTGGCCAACTATGGAATTACACCCAAAATAATGCTAATAGTGGCCTGTTCTAGTAAATCTGTCTGGAATGCTAACCTAGCAGCCTAGCTATGGAGCAATGCAATCTTATGCTAATTCCACTCTGGGGCTCTGTTAAAGTGCTAAAGAAGATCAACGGTGCATTCAAAGGACATTTTCTTTTCATCCGCTCTTATCATCGGATTTCTCTGCGAACCGCTACCGCCGCCATGGCAGCCATTCAGTTCTGAATTTGCGATTAATGGATGATTCCCAGGAGAACTTCGATGCAAAGGGATGAATGGCGCCTCATCATTTTGCGCTCGCATATCTCCCACCGTCGTCGTCGTTTTTTTCCTCTCTGGGGTGTGAGCGGCAGATCAATGAGGATGCTCCATCACGGAGGTTGGAATGATCGTGAGCTAAGATGGCTAATACGGTGTTACTGTGTGCCCCAACGGTTTTACGCTTTTGAGAGCTTCAGCTATATCGCCACTTGAGATTTTAATTTCCTGTTTTTTTATTCTGTGGACTTTTTTTTCAAAGAATCACTTCCACAACAATCCTAGAAAATCACAGCGGAACAGACTGCTGAGTTAATTTTTTAGAAAAAGCCCGCCGGCTGTCCATATGGCCCTTGGGAACCATTTTGATGACCTCTCCGGTACAGTATCGCTACACCAGCCTCAAATCTCCTGTTGTCATGTAAATTGACCGAAGCGAGTTGCTTTGTGTCACATAATAACGCTTTTATCTTGGTGAAACAGCATGTCACTCATTCCCCAAGGTTCTTGCAAGGATGGAACTAAAATGGATGCACGGCATACGCTACGTTCTTCTTAATGCATCCAGGAATTATTCAGTACCGCTGTAATAGGTGTTTTCATAATTAATATGATCTACATGCATGAATTATACATAAATCCAACATATAGGAGTTTGTGTACATAGCGCGCCGCCATGTTGGGCTCTCTCATCCACAAACGTAAACACGACATTATTAGCTAGCTATCGTGCCGGGTAGACTTTTGAGATGAGTTCTGTCCTTCACAATAGGAAGCCTATTGAAATTTTACTCAATATCCTTGAATCCAGCGTGAGATGCATGGACAAGTAGCCTTATTGTCTTCAATTGGAAGACAATTCAGTGCATTATTAATAATATTTTTTCCACAACCGTACATTTTTGCATACGAGTAGCAAGTTTGGAATGAGCACAGTTTAGCCTCACTTCATTCTGAAGTCGGATATGAATAAATCCTATACAACACAGTCCACAGTGTAACCTACCACAGACACTGCAGGTTATGTATGGTTGCCACGGCAACCACAAAAAGGCCGCTCTCCTCATTACGAGGCTAGTGTGTGAAAAGTGAAAGCCTGAAGTCAAGCTCAAAGGAGAGATCAATGTATTTCAGGCCGTCACGAGTAAATTTCCCTCAGGTGTCTCAGACTAAATAAACGCTAAAGGCACCTCGTGCGAAATGGTGATGTATAGAGATACCAGAAGGGGAGAACATGGACGCTTTGATACGTTTAAACAGCCCTATATTGTACAGTGTGTATATATATATATATATATATATATATATACGATCCGCTGATGTTATCTGGTGTAAACCTCCCCCGCGTGTCCTTTTTTCAGACGTATTAAAGAGGTAAAACACTTGACTCTGCTTTGTGAGGCTCGCCTGAAGATATTTAGTATTTTCGTTCATCAAATCTATTCTATATAACAAAAAAAGAAGAAATCAGAGGGGGCCAGCATCCGCTCTGTTGGAACGCTCTGACCGGTTTCTACAGATCTTAGTTAAGCTCGGAGCCGAGCTAAATCGTTAGATCCAAAAGTATTATGACAGTTTTTTCCCCGAATTATTCAAGTTCTATATTGCAACATGGACCTCACTAAAGGGCTGTTTGGTTTAATGAGCTATGGGAACAGATGAGCTGGTGTGGTGGTGGCGGCCGTCGAGAGCCATCGTGCTTTGGTGCCCGCTGGCTAATAATCACTCAGTGAGTGGCCGTGTGCCGTCATCTGGTGACCACGTGATGAAGCCACATGCAGAGGCGTGATGCTAACATTCACCTTTCTGGTGGATGGTTAGTTTGCGCTATTGTGAGTCAATAGGCCACATGCGCTGCTTCTTCTGTGAAGCTTTTAAAAGTTCAAGGAAGATGTTTTTCATTTTGCCAGTCTGGCTGTACTCGGGCAACGAGTACTTTGAGTCTGCTCAATTCACACAACTTCCCGTGTCTTCTTCCAACCCCCGAATGTCTTTTTTGTGTAAACGGCAAAGCTCATCAAATTCTTCCGGCACGCTAGCGTTTGTGAAAAGAGCGCAAGCATGAAAAAGCACAGATAGCAACGCATGCTCGCCGTTTGTTAGTGTCTTGTCGAGGCCTTTGTTTGGGGAGGGAAACAACACGCCGGAACGGAACGAGGGGAGACAGCGGTGAAATGAATCCGAGTCGGCTTCACGCTCCAGCTAATCAGATAGCAACCAGAGAGAGAGAGAGATTTATCAGCATGGAGAGATTTATCAGAGCAAAGGGACAGCCCTGCAAAGTCCACCAGGAGCACAACAAATACATTTGATCAAAGATAATCATAAGCTTCAGCACTCTATGAGGCTTATTGGTTCATGTTGTGGTTGCACCAGCAGGGGTCAGTAAATCTTGCGCACCTAAAGTCAAATTTTTATAGCTAAAAGGGAAAACAGATGGACTTGGAACTTGTTGTTGGTAGTACTATTATTATTATTCTTTAATAAATTAGTTCAAATTATTTTGCATTTAATTATTTTCAACTCACTGACTTTCCATATCAGTCGTTTTCAAGAAATTGCTTGACGTTTTAAAACATTTGAACATTATCTTTCAAGACTTACAGGATATTTTGCCCTGTAACAGTATAAGCACAAAACTTAACAAAAGAAAGAATAGACACCTTTTTTTCCCCACACAAAAAGTTATTTCTAACTTTTTTCAATCTTTAGTAATCTCGGACAGCATGAGTTGGTTTCGCCAAATAAACAGGTTTCTGACCAAAACGTGGAGAAAATTGTCTTTTTATCAAAATATATCAAGTAAAACTTTAACTTTAACAATAAAACAATATTTAGATGTCAAAATAATGATAATGTATACATACAGATATATTTTTATGAGCTACAAATAATGTGTTTTTGTTCATCTATCTATGCCAGCGGTGACATGTAGAAGTACCATACTTCATCCCAGGGGTATTTTGTCAAAAGCAAGTCACATGCGTATTAAGTCACTTGGAACTATTTCAACTTGTGGAAAGAAGTTTGTAAGTTCTTTAAATTCTTACAGGATCCACAAATGCTCACAAACACTGTAAAAAAAAAAAAAAGTCTCCCACAGTGAGCAAACGACTCCCTGAATGCTTGGAATACACGGCAAAAAGCTGCCAGACTCGCTTGTTGTTGTTGTTATTATTTTTTAATGGCCAAGTACCCGCTGAGCCTCGGCTCCACTGACGCTTCTTTTTTTTTTTCACCGAAAAGAGTGCACACTGAAGATAAGATGTGACAGCTCGATAGCTGCTCACCGCTCTGCATGGAAAACTGACAGTCATAGCACATAGGAAGGGGTGGAAGAAGGGTGGGGGGGAGAGAGGATATGTGACCTTTTTTGCAGATGGATTTCTGTAAACTCACACTGGATGCCGTGACATTCTCGTTGTGTTTTTAATTTGCCGGCGCACACTTAGATTAAATATGCACTCAAGCACACCCGTGGGCTAAACAGTCTGTGCTGATTTCGTAGGGAAAAGGTCAGGTTGGACGGGTAATTTTAAAGCCTTTTAACAGGTTGTCAGCCATATGTGTTACAAAACATTACACAGAAAGACTTTATTTAGATTGGGAAATTTCGTATTTGATCATTTCTGCTGACTGCTGATTCCTGCTAAATTCAAAATGGTTCCTGAGTGTTTCAATAACTGCTTAGGGTGTTACTGTCTTGCGCACATGAGACTGCTCTCATTCTAGTCATAAACACATTTGAGGTAATTAACAAATAAAGATTAATTTTTTTTCACATTTAATAATCCACAGGCTCATCTAATTGAAAGATACTTTAAAAGCTAGCGAGCAGCTGTAGATACACAGCTAGCTAGATAGCTAGTAAGCTATAGAGAGAATACAAGAAAAATACTCAACAATACAATATCTCTCTAAAAAATCTCATTGAAGTAGGAGATGAGTTTTGAGGAGACTCTATTGGAAGAACTCTTAGAAATCACTCTCCTTTCCGCCACACAAAGACGGATGCATGCTTTGCGAGAGCGGCTACGAATTGCTTTGCGGGAGAGGCCAGATAACCTTGAGCCTGTCGTGACAGATGAAGTGGGAGCGCATTCGAATCATTCTTCTCACTTTTTTTTCCAGGATTTTTGTTTGTGTTTATCGTCACAGAAGTCAAAGACTTCCTGGTGACAGACGTTTTAAACACAGCTTATTTAGCCGAATTGAATTCAGCCGAAACAAGGTCAAAGTGAATCAGGTTGCAGGCATATGGAGTCTTTTGTTCTGTTATGTACCTTTGGCTTTATTTCATTTCAGAGTTGACCGCTTTTGAAGGGCAGCATTATGTGCTTGAAGTCAGCCGTGTCGTCCAAAGCGGCTTGGCGAATTTGAGACAAACCCCGGAGCGGACGCGCACGCGCCGCTTACCAGCTTAGTGACAACACTTTAATGGAGAACGTGGCGCTCGGCTGACGAGGATATTAAGCCTGAATGGCGATAACTTGACAAATGTCGCCAAGTTATCTTAGGATCATGAAGGTCACGAGCATTAGTGATGATGCGACGGACAGCATTTCCGACGTGGCACGCTAGCCATATACAGTGAATCCCTGCATAGTCGTAGTCTGACATTCGCAAATTCACATGTGCATTGATTTTTGGCAGCAAACTTATACTTGGATATTTGTTGAAAGTCTAGGCTAGTTCCTGTTCCTGTTTTGGTTAGTTCCCCATTGTAAGTGCTTTGTTTTGTTTTGTTTTGTTTGGTTTGGTTTGGTTTGGTTTGGTTTTTGTCTTTGTCTTTGTCTTTGTCTGTCTTTGTCTTTGGTTTGGTTTGGTTTATTTTTGTTTGGTTTATCTTTGTTTGGTTTGTTTTGGTTTGTATTACAAAGGGTGGGAGTCGCTCATCTTAAAGGATTCAAGTTTTGAAATTGGAGGATCACAGTGTTGCGAACTAATATAAAAATGTATTTGGTGCCCCGCTGACTCAGACAGCTCTCCTTACATTTCTCTATGTGTTATCCGCTTCTGTATGGTGTGCAACAAACAAATGTGACTTGAATTTCCCCTCGATGTATTAAAAGGAGTAGTAGGCTGGTAGAAAAGTATAACTCTACGATCTGGTTTTGCAAATTCCTCTCAGGGTCATTTGAAAAAAGACAAATGGCAAGCAAAAGAATATTTGGGCAAGGGGAAGACTAATGTTCATTCCTTCGAAAATGGCTTTTTGTCCCCCCACATCGCATCTAAACGAATTAGAGCAATTCGGACTCTATTCATCCGTCACTGGCAGGGGATCAGTAAAACATGCTCATAAATTATTGCTCAGGTGATTCATAGCCATAACCTACACATTCACAACTTGAGTTGGAAAACGGAAGTTATTACTTACGATGAATTCAATTTCATGCTGCATTTCCATCATTTTCACGCTGCGCACTGGCTTCACATTGCTTCCCCCAATCCTCAACCCCACAATATTAATTATAACATTAATTGATGGCTTGGGATAATGTCACTGCATGCATTGCACAATTAATAGCGGCAACTAAAATGAGTGCCTTCACCGCGAGACACACAACAGATGATTTTGACATACAAAAGCATTGCTCATTAATTCATGCAAAAGGCCACAGTGTGGAAAAAAAAAATCATTATGTGCCCATTCACGGGCGTGTCGTCGAGGGAATTCAATCTGTTTTTCCCTGTACTTGTTTGGGACGACATACATTCTCGAGTCATTATGGCGGCACCTCCTGGCCTTGGTTGTTGTGTTTAATTAACTTCCCGGGATTTATCTGTCATGCGTCGCCAATGAGCCAAGAAAGCTGCGAAAGATTGATCTTTTCAAAAGGCCGTCGAGTCATTGTGCTCTGTTTATTTTGCCCTGCTGAGCGATGGCTGTTTGATTGTGTGATGTATTTGGAGCGGCGCTACCTTTGTCTTGGGTACGTTTACCCTTCTTTGCAGCTGTCTGTTTTAGAACTTTGCTATTGTCTCAGCACAAACAATTATCTGTTCCAGTTAGCATGGTACCCTTAAGAATATCAACGTACAGTCCCTGGTTTTATCTAACAATACCAAAACAAAGAAGAGATCGTGCAATGTTTCGGCCTCACAACAGCAGTGGGTGGCACGGTGTTTAGGTGGGAGACGCCGTAGGCTAACATGTGCAAAGTAGCACGTGAGTTCCCAAGATTGGGTGAGGTGAACTGCCACCTTCCCCCGTGTCGACTGATCAAAGACGTAGCTATGCCTGAGCGACGGGGAAGAGGCTAGAGAGCGAGCTGCCTGTGATTCACCGAGACAGGCCCAACGATGATTCATTGATGATGTACTTGGAGAGAGTCGCTTCATCTCGTTTTTGCGAGCAGACGTCATCAAAGCACTTCCGCCGCTCAGGGGGAGGCCTCAGCGGGGACGCCTCCGCCGGGAGGACAGGCTCTCGCCCGCAGTAACGCTCAGCGAGGCGTGAAGTGAAACCGAGGTGCCACATAGAGCGAGAGGTCCGAAACATGTACTTTATTGATTGTTTTGTTTTTGTCATCTTGATTAATGCATCACACCGGACCTTTAGGACTCGTACAGGCAGGCGGGCGGGCGATGCGCAATTGACTTAACAGTATCACAAGCTAAGGAAAGCTAACAATATTTCATTGCAACTCGGTTGGATGGCCTTATTATATCGAGAAGTGAATTGATTGTTAGGATTTGAGCCAATGGTGTGGGATTTATTGTTGGTTAAAAGCATATTGAAGCGCCCACCATCCATTTCCTATAGGCCTTGTCCTCATTAGTGTGGCGGGTGAACTGAAGCCCATGCCCAGCTACAAAAGGTGTGAATCAGGGCAGTACAGGCATGTACTCTTCCAATTCATGGTGGCTTACATTTCTTCCTGTCACGGCCACTGACACCACAGCAAAGGTTATATGCATACTAAGAATGTAAGATTATTATATTTGTCCCTTGTGGTAAATGAAACGCCCACCCCAAACAAGACAACATTCCTGATAAACACAACAATCAAGGGCAAGTCGGAGTTTAATTACAGTGGAACCGGTGCACTAATATACTATTTCACGAAAACCGTACTATCAGCAAATCTGATTCTAATTGAAGGAAATTGCTTTCCCTGCCTTATAATATATTCCCAAGAATATTCCCACTTTTTTTGAGTCCTATCAAAAATTCCGACTGCATTGGCTGAATCTAATCCACAGCACGTATATCAGACCCACTCGCGTAATCTCCACTAACCCTAAATCTCCCGACCCTGAAGGCGAGGCTGAAAGTAGACCAAAATCTAATTATAACTGTAACGTACCAAACCCGAAACAGAACACCTAACTCACTTTTACCCAGCTAGTGAAACGTTATTATAATAAGATATCCTAGAGCGTGTACCTGTTGGAGAACCTGAAAAACATGCTCATGACATACCTTATCCAGGAATTGGGGTTAATCTTTCTCTTTCACTTTTAGAGGGATGGTATGCTTTGTCTGGATGACCTGTAGCCACTCACGAGTAGGAGAGTTGAATTAAAAAAAAAATAGGTGTGACATCCTTTGAGCGGAATATCAGGAAGTGAGGTGATAAAAGTACACCTGCATACTCCTTTGAGCAGAGCGCCCTGAGGATGGCTGGCAGTGACGGCGAGAAACCCAAGGCGACTTTGAACTATACGTAACCCTGCTATCATTTAACACTTTGGAGAACAAACAATCCAGAAAAGATGTGTTCTGTCAAAGTCATTATTCTCCTCTTCTGCTACGGTGAGTGTCTTTTCTATTGTATTCGTTCTTTCCATTTTCAATCAAATTGTTTTTTTTTTTTATGTTGTAAAAACAAAACAAAAAATGCCTGGAATTAAAAGCAAGGAGGACTCGTCTATTTGGGATGTTCTATCAGGCAATAATGGAAAAACCCTATTTTATGATGAACTTCTTCACCTGACGTGATATTGACGAACTCATTACATAGCTGATAAAAATGCAAATTGTCCAAATGGACTGCTTCAATCTTTTGTCTTGCTTGCCTGCGACTGACTCCAAGGGCGATAACATTTAACGCTAATACAGCCCCGGCTCATTTTATTGTGTATATGCGACTTATTTATGAAACGCTTGGGCTATAAAATAGAGCGCATGAAGTGTACGGCTCATGGGAAACAACAAGCGACTTTTTTTTGTCTAAACTTACTTAGAGTCATCCTGTTAAGCAAAACACATCATGTTACTGATTGAAGATGTTAGTTTGAAGCGAACAAACAAAGACTGGGAATTATCGTGCACTGAAATGACTCAAATAGACTTTGTCCCCGGTTTGTGTGTGACAGCTTGTCTTTCCACCGGAAACACGCATGTGTTCTTTGAGTCCAAGAATTTTTACAATGTGCTCAACTGGATCGCGGCGGAGCCTTCATCCACCGACCAAAAGGTCCTCTACAGCGTCCAGTACAAGAGGTACAGAACCAGGGGTATAAATATTGCGTAACAGCCGCAGGTCACAAAAACTACCGCAGTATCAACTTCATTTGGTCCGCCAAACTCATTGCAGGTACGATTCGGATCATCGTTTCCGGATCAAGAACGAGTGTCAGAACATCACGGCTCTTCACTGCGACCTGACGACGGAAACCCCGTCGCTCCCCGACGTTTATTACGTGGCGCAGGTATTCGCCAACGGTCGGTTCCACGGACGCACCACCAGGCTCAACCCCGTCGCAGACAGTAAGTCAGCACGTCGGTACACGGGAGTCAATTTTGAGCCGTGTTGGACGTTATTCCGTGTCCCCTACAGCTACTCTGGGCAAAGCCATCTTGTTTACAGACGTGACACCGGCGTCCTTGTTTGTTAGTGCCACGCTTCCGTTGGGGCCGAAGGATGTTTCCGTAGCGGACATCATCAAGAAGAGCAAAACGGGTCCCGTCAATACGTCCATTGAATATACCTTTAAGATCACCTCCCCAAAGTCGGCTGTACAGGTAAAAACACAATTTTGCATAATTCACTTACTGGATTGTGCAATAGCTGATCAATTTCTGTTCCTATGTGTGTCTAGTATTACCGCAGCTTGTCTGCTCAGTTTGAGTTCCAGTTGAAATTCAGCGAACGTGAATACTGCGGCTATGTGGTCTACAAGCCTTTGTGCCAGTGGGGTCGCAATGAGAGTGAGAAGGCCGACTTCTGCGCAAACCTACCAAGTAGGCACTCATCACTTACTTTGGTTGACGGCTTGCGAGATTTCAGACCACAGAAGGTTCTGGGTCCAAGTGTCCTTTCAGACATTTTTGGCATGCATGTTATGGTTAAATAAATAAAATCAATAAATTAAATACATAAAAAATTAAATACATTTTAATCTAAATAAATAAATAAAATAAAGTTAAATAAATAAAATTCTTGATTCTTGAGGTTATTTTGTCAGGAACTGCTTTAAATCGTGTCTCTGTTAAAACGTGAGAATGTGAAAGTGCTTGTGACCTTTTCTTCCTTCTTTGTCCTATTGTTGAGACCAAAACTTGCGTGAAAAATAATCTCCTGCTCGATCGTCACTAACTCCAAGACGATAACAGCGTCACATCATGCACACTACTTTCTCCACCTTACTCTGTCGAAATAGGCTTGTTTACTTTTTTCAGTCCCCGCAAGACAACATGCCATCAATAGAGACCAGTAGATTGAGATCTAGATTGACAGCAAAAAAATTTAGGAACTTGCGGCGTACATTCACAACAAACTTCTGCTTAACTCCCCCAGGTGACCTCACCAAGATTCTACCATGGCCGCTTACGGCCGCCACCCTCCTGGTTATCATTGCCATAGTGCTGCTTGGAGCTGTGCGTAGCTACGTGAAGGGCGGGATGTACAAGAAGCCACCTCGGTCACTGGTGAGTCACCACATTCTTCTCATATTCTTCTTTTGCTGACTAAACACATGGATCTGGAAAGGTGGTCGAACTGGAAAATCGGGCCCCTGTAGCACAGGATTTGGCACGTGGGTCCGAAAGTTGAAGGCATTGAATGACTGTAAATATTGACGTGTGGTAATTGCAACAGTAGTTTAGAGCCTCACTGAGCATCATTTTGTGGTGACATATTTGTGTGTAGACAGAACAATGAAAACGTGTTTCTCCGTTGTACTACGTCAACAAGAAATTACAGACCTCAAGCAGGGCCAGCGTTCATTGGTAGCTCAACTTACAAGTGAACTTAAGAGTTTCTCACGATGGTGTCATGTTCTTCCTGTATTTTGTATGTCTATATTAAACTTGAAGAGGGTGTAGGCAGACGCTTGATGATGAATCGCTAGCTTGGTAGCAATCTAGATCGTTTCTACGAGGTAACGTCATTTCCCCGAATGTGTCCTTTGCCTTTCACAATAGGAATTACGTACCGCCAGAGAAGTGCCAAATGTCCACCAACACCCAGAGAGGAATCTGCTGATTTGCAGAGTGATGGTCTCTGCTCAAACTGAACCAATCTATGTCTACAAGTATGCTTCTGCCAGGCTCAATCCAAACGGGGTTTGCGTCAGACCTCCTGGAGGCTATTCCCCGCAGGACGACCCTTGTCAACCCTGGCTGGGTGCTACTGACTCATCGGTGGGCAGACCAAAAGACCAGGCTTCCAGTAGCCAGTCCTCTGTCGTTTACAGCTCCATGGGGGGGGCGGTTCCGACAGAACCAAGCGAGTTTCCGAGGACCCTTGCGGAAAACACATCCGGCCTGGACGTGGTTCCGTCCGAACAGCTGCAATTGAACACGGTCCGAGATGCCAACGGACAACTGAAGTTGGCATCTGTGGCTTTCCAGGTAGAGAGAAAGCCTCTGCTATCCGACCGCTTGGAATCTGGGGGGAACGTTTCAGTTTTGGCTCTTGTCAATCGCTTGGATAGCTTTGACTCATCAGACTCTGGGTGTGTCGACGGGACCCCTGTACTGATGGACTGCGACCAAATTCCGTCGGCGCCGCTTGGAATTTACATAAGCAATAGTATGCCAGCCGGTGATGCCTACCCGGCATCGCGGTACAAACAAAACTGGTTGCCTCTTGATACCACACCCAACAATGATCAGGACTTCATGAGAAGTAACCGTGACTGGACTTTCACGAGTTCGACAGAAACGGAGTGTGGGGAGTTCAATGACAATGCAGAATCGCCAGGAATATTTCTTGAAGATTGGGCACTACAAATACAAGATTAATACCTGGTCTTTTAAAGCTATTTTTGTTTACTGTATTTTTCAGCGACATTTGACTCCACAAGGACTTTCAATTTTAGCTCCACCAGAACAAATGTGTCTTATAGCGATTTGCCAAAGACTTTGGGATCTTATCGCGAATTTGTGGAGGCATTTGGCCTTTAAGATTGATTTCCGTTCCACAGTCTATGCCTAATCAATGCTTACGCAGAAGGAAAGTCAGAATTACTGTGAATATTTGTAAGCACTGGTTGTTAAAATATTTCAGAGTGTACGTAAGGTGGTAACAGGGTGTGCTCTGCTTCATACGATTGGAGGGCAGATGGTAGACGTCAAGTTTGTTCAACAAGAGGCAAAGTTGTCACAAGACACTCATTTGCAACGTCATAAATCAACGTTATCTCCTTCAACCCTGTTGACTTGTCATTGTTTGTGAAGATGTACATATGTTTTCAAGTGTGATTTATTTATTTTTTGCAATGTTTTTTTTTTTACAAATTTCTATTCACTGTTAACTCTGTGGTCTGGTTTGTTTGCTTCAGTGTTTGCTAGTTCCGCACCTGTGTGTAAATAAAGCGGTCAACATACTCAAAAGCCTACAGGCAAGGTTCAAGTGACACTGATAACAGATTTAGGTCGCATTTTTGTTGATATAGAAGCTGTAAAGTAATGACGAGAGAGTGTTCTGGATAAAACAGAGATGTGACTTATGGGAAATGAGCAAACCAGAAAAGTTTGGACTTTGGCTACATTGAAAATGTTTGACCTTTCAAGGAATTTTAATTAAGTCTGAATTAAGGAGCAAAATTTTACCACTTGCGTTCGACTGAAAATGACATCACAGTTGCGCAGGGCTCTGGTAACGACCAATCACGGCTCAGCTTGTGGTTGCCCGGTTCAAAGGTGTTTGTGTATACAGGTCACTAGATCCGAGATTACAGGTCAATGAAAAACAGGTACGATCCACACTTTGAAGAGTCCAAACTCGAGCTGTGTAGCTCCTGGTTAAGAGGGCTTTCATTTCATTTTCATTTTTGTTCCAACCTGATTAAGTTTTACTGTTCTGCTGAAATGAACTTTACACGCTGACATCTGAGTGCATCCCAGCAACGCGGACGTTTACGATGTTTTTCATTTGCCTCTATGGTAAATTAAAAAAAGAAAACACCTATAGCCTGCCTTTAATTTCCCATGAGTGCAGATGTAATTAGTGCTGGTCAGTTAGAGATGTGTATCGTGGAATATGGTGAGGCGTTACAGGTCATTCAGATAGTCGTGGGAATACAGATCTGATAAAGTCTAATAATATTGAGACATTTGCTTTTGGCTGTGATATAGATTTAAAGGAGATATTTTGTGCATATCGCTTCACTGGTTCTTTTATTTCAAACAAAATATTTTAGGTTGCATTACCTGACATGTTTCGGCTTGTACTTCCGCCTTCATCAGAGTATTTTTGTCCAGGGGAAAATACTCTGATGAAGGCGGAAGTATAAGCCGAAACATGTCAGGTAATGCAACCTAAAATATTTTGTTTGAGATAAAAGAACCAGTGAAGTGATTAACAAGTAAAACCAAAATGAACTTAGTACAACTACATTTTGTGCATGATTCTTTACACCATTTTAATAAGAAGGTAACAGTTCTGCAGCTCTGCTTACCTTTTAGCTTGCACATGAAGGTATTTCTGTATTGTCGCGACTCTCTGAATGGCGACTCTTCGACCATCAGAGCTCTTCAGTCATGGACGGAGAAAATCAGTGCGGGGAGCAGATTGTGTAAATTAGCTGTACTGATACATGATTAAAAGTACAATGAGACGTTCATTAATTGTATAGATTTTTCTTACTGGGATATCATAATCCGGTGAAATTTAGTCATATTTTGAAAATGGCCAGCTAAAGATGCATAAAATAAAAGAGAGTAAAATGATTAGTAATACAATTTTATGACGAAACTCAATGCAAACAACTGTAAGTATTTTTTTCATAGTATGTAAAATGATTACTGGTTTTGTTACTGCCCATTTCTCTGAGAAGTGACAAAGAACCAAGTTTCACCAAGAGAAAAATCTGATGACAAAAAAATTATACGATAAATTTTGTTTTAAGCATTCCCTTTGAGAAATCACCCAACATGCATCAAACCAAATCGTGTTCAAATTAGCTGGAAGCCATCGCTTTGCCGAAAACTTCTGTTGTCTTGCTTTGTAACCGACCCATTGATGGGGACAAGAGAGGGAAAGTAAGCGAAGGTTTGCCAGCGAATAGATTGAAGCTGCCTGGACTCTTTAGCGGTTTGGATTTGGTTGTTTCTAGCTACTCCAAAGAGATGTTTCTTAACATCTTGATCAGACAAAATGGCTACATCACAGTGTTAGCGCTTTCATTTGAGAAGACGGGGGAATAAATGTTTGCGGGGCGCACGGGCCAAACGCCGTCTTCTATTCATAATACATAAGCGTGTGTAGGGAACAACATGAATGATTAATAGAGTCATTTTCAACATTATGCCCTCCGCGTCGCAGCCAGACAAACTCATTACATATTTCGTACCTCGGGCAGGCTCTGCAAGCGGACACGTGATGTCAGTGAATATCTGGGGGAACTGCAGCCAAATTGTTTTTTCAAGCAACGCTTCTATTTGCATCACTGTTACACAAAATTCCGCAAGTCTTTTCAATGATAGTATTTCTGAATTACAAGATTAATGGCACATACAGAACTGGACAGCACACTACGTAGTCGATGTTAGCTTGCAGGCTAGCCATTATCTTTTGCTAAATGACTCAAAGACAACCCAACCAAATATTTTTTATATACCTGAGAGAAACATGTCTTCCACAAATGTGTTGGTGACAATTTTGTTATTCAAATATGTCATCATTTTCAGTAGTAGTCACTTTCTACCACCAGGAAGTACCCTGGCAGCGCCTATTTTCCGCAAGAAGACAAAAAGGTCAACAGAGATGTTCAACTTTTTCCACTCAACTCAAAGTTTCAAAATAACTAGTTTTGGTTGCTTGTTGGACTTTAGCACACCATTTACACCAAGTCTACTCAGGTTTAATGGAAATCCCCTACGAGTAATTAAAGCCCTGAGCCGATCCCCGGCGGACGAGGAAGAATAAAAGGTAGCCAGCCTCTCTCTCAGCTGCTTTGTCCCACTGGTTATTCTTAGTCTGATAGTCATGGCTGGTGTCACGATGAGACGGGCAGACTTGGAAAGCCAAGCTCATATTGTGCTGCATATATTCCACAGCCCACTTAAGAGCTTATAAATAACGCCCCAACCTCCCATATGATGACGTCTGCTTGAGTGGAAAAGTAATATTTGCAGAAAGAAACAACAACAATTCAGGATGTTCAGGATGAAATGCTGAAGGATTTTTTTTTTGTTTAACAATGTTTCTTTTCTGACGTCATTCATTTGGACAAAAAGCAAGTTGATCCTTTGACACTTGATGAATTGAGGCCTCGTGAGGACCAGAGGTCTTTTGGTCAAATTTCAAATACAACTAACTAGACTTTAGAGAGGCTTCACTGCATTAAAGAAGCATATCTTTCTCTCAGTCAAAGTTATCAAGACAAGACGCGAAGGCCGTTGTTCTCCCGAAAGCATTCCGGCTGTTCCCATCAGCTGCTCTGGTCATTCATCATATCCCGTAGCCAGCGAAAGGCTTTTAATTCGACCTGACTACTGTTTGTGTATGTGCGCGCGCGCGACTGCAGGCATGGGGAGGTGGTCATGGATCTATATTTGACGACTTTACAGTGTCGGAGCTTTGCGTCGCTTCATCCGGACGGACCACAAAGGGATGAGACAGAAACAGAACGACAGAGAGCTTACACAGTGTTGATTTGGGGAAACGTTGCGATCCGGTGGATTCGACTTGTTTGCTTGAGAAAAAGTGTGAGTGACATCCAAAAATTTTCAAAACGGAATTTTATTTGTTATTGTTTATCCACATGCTATTGTAGCTTTTAGCACTTAATAACAAAATGGTTTCAGAGTCCGGCTGTATTCATATCTTTAGTTTCAATAAAGCAGGTGACCATTATCATTTAAATCTGTGATGAATTAATAATGCAAGTGTTAGTTTTTGAGCCGTGTTTTCCAAACTTTTGGGGCTCGAGGTCGATTGTAAGATGGTGTCCGCGGTTCAATACAAAGTCTTCAAAGACTTCATTATCCTTTCATAAAAAGACAATTAACTGCCAACATCCAGGTTAAAAACTTTGCCTTTGATTAAGGTCCTCTACAAACAATTTCAAACCATTCTGTTACGTATTTAAAAATGTACTTTTATTTCTTTACTTTAAAATGTTTTTAAAGTTTTCTGTTAACGAGTTGAAATGTTAGGCTTCATCTTACCCGTGATGCTAGTTAGGCTACACGCTAGAAAAAAAAAAGAATGAAATATTTGAAAATGCTAAAATGCACATTTCTTTTAATGACGGCGCTGACAAATGTCCAGAGACGTGATTTAGCGCAGGTGGCGTGCAGACTTCCCGTCTTGTGCTGTAAAGGTTACGTACACTTTATAGCACACGGCTAGCCTCGTTGACATAAAACCAACAGCGCCTCAAAGGCTGCATCTGCACCACGCTGATGAGCCAGCGTGTGTTGCCAGCTCGATTTTTCTCGTTCCTTTACGTCAGACAGACTTTTTTTGTCCTGGTCTTTTATTTTAAAGGCCACAATGGATACAGGATTTAATAACACTCCGCAGGGGGGGGACAAGAGAGCTAGTTTGTTCTCAGTTGGGATGAAGTGTTTCCCCCCTAACAATAACAACAGGAAATACTTTGTATTCATTGGTCATCTGTTGACAGTATAATTTTATATTTTACAAGTAGCGGCCTTCTCTCTAATAGACGCCACGAGGCGTCATCCACTTAAGTGGCCTTGGAACAACCTCCCCGAGGAGATCAGTTTTACTGTGGGATACTCTGAGAATTAGGATGGAATTTTAATGACCAATTTTCAAATATGATCTTTACTGCTGGGACTATTTAATATAAAGAAAAAGTGCAGTTGTGTTTTGATACAGGTTTATTTGCAATTAATTGGGAATAAAGATGGAAGTTAATTTAAAAAAAAAAAACTTGTCTTAACACCGCAGAGACAATAAGAGGCCAACAAGGGAGGTACGTTAGCCTACGTGCTACCAACAACGACTTAATTGAAAGAGACGCATTACATTTGTTTAAATGGCTGCCGTTTGTACAAGTGGGCGAATGAAGCAATAACTCAACGGCAACCTGAATTTGTTTGTTTGGTCGCATAAGACCGTTCGCTTAGCGGGAACAGCTGTGATGATTAATGGCGACCAAGAGAGCGCCGGAGCTCGACGGGGCAGTCATTAGCAGCAAAACAAAAAGGGTGATTCATTTAATAAGGTCGGAAAGAACGTGTTTACTAGGCCGAAAAAACCTCAGCCCGTTCACATTGACTCAGCAACGACTTAAAAAGCGGAACATTTCAAACGGACATTTTCCCCACAGAATTTAACTGAATTTTTCCCCTTTTAGAAAAAACAATTTATGTTTGAATATTGTTGCTTAGCTTCAGAACAAAGAATCGCTCTGAACTACTTTCCTCCCACGTACCTACAGGTGCCTATTGGGAGTTACCATGGAAACCAGGACGGCGATGCATCGAGAGCTGGAGGAAGAGTCATCCAGGATGTCTCACAGCATGAAGGTGTCATCGCGCAGTAACAAGAAGACCTTCACCTCGAGGTACGACACCAAGTGTTTGTACACACCAGATTCCCAGGGACATGCGTGCTTCCACACACACACATCTGCAAGGTCTTTCGAACTGAATGCTAATAATTCAAAACAAAAATGGCCTTTTGGGGAGGCTGGATCTGATCAAACTTATTTTCATTTATTTCTGAATTATTGTTTAGTTTTTTTATTTTATTATCATAATTTTTAATTTATTATTTTTACAACATTCGTAGATACAAACCAAGCACTGGCAGAGCTGGGGGGGAGGGCACCAGGGCACTGCCATCCCCTGAAATATGCATGCCAGACCAGATAAAATACTTTTGGATATTTTCAGATTTTTCTGGAAATTTCTTTGACTGACAAATAATTTGACCCACAAAACAGCCTTTCGGAACTCATCGTGGTCATAAGTCAAAGACTACCTTAACTCCACCATGTAGGGACAGGGGCATCAAGTTTAGCTCCGGCAACTTCGCCCATTTTCGTACACTGATGTTGCCAAGCAATATCTGATTTTGGGAGATGCTGTGTTCTTTCTAAACAGCTCCGATATGGCAATTTTGCAGGATCTCTGCGTGAAACCCGAGAGTTTTATGACTAGGCAAATCCTCACGCATCACTCCACAAAATGTTAATGCAAAATTCAAAGACAGAGCCCGAAGGCTTGCCTGAGATGAGCCTCAAATGGGGAATGTGACGGACAGGCGAAGAACCCGCACGACAACGTGCCTCCAGTCAGAAACTATAAAGCAGACGCGATAGCGGGAGGTAGCAGTGTGAAATTTCCTCCTCGGTGGAAGCCTTTCAGGTTTGATTTAAGAACTGAGCGCTTGTCGGACTCGTCTCGCTGTTTACTCGCGCTGCCTGCGATTTCTTTCCCCTTTTCTATTTCCCCTTTCTGCGGGAAATTGAGGAAGCTGTTATTAATGTTGGCAAAGCGCAAACAATGCAAGGTGGCGTGCACCTCGTGTGTTTGTCAGTCGTTTATATGCATGTGACGGCGTCTGCGTGCCGGAGCGATACTGCACGCTACATAATTCAACGGCCTCGGCCTTTCAGCTCGCTCTCAAAGGGACTCTATACAAAGAAGAAAGAAACGAAAATAAGACCTCAAAAAAAAAAGCAGAAGTTGTTCCGTGCGATGAAACACAAGGAGAATTTCCACAGCTTGCAAACAAAAAAGAAAAACAAGGAGTGGTGCGAGGATTTGCATAGCCATTTGTAAAACGAGGGGCTCGGTTGAAAACGACGCTTCGGGGCTTGCGAGCTCGCAACGGAAGCTAGCTTGTGGCACCTGAGCAAATAGATAAGACGCCGCGTGTTTGACGATCAAATAACAGCATGCTTTTCAACGACACGTTTGCGCCTCGCTGGAGTCTTCAGTCGACTACTTGTCAAAAATATAAACAAAAATTTGCAACAAAGCGCAGGCGGACAAATCTCCAACCGACGACTGCTAGCTAAGTCAGCCTCTGCTTACAAATTCAAATGCTGAGAGTGCATCAGTCATCAATGGATTAAAAACCCCACCCCCTTCTCCCGTTACAAGGATGCCTCAAGTGACCTTGGTGTTGGGCGAGCCAACGTCTCTCTTGTTCAGAGGCCCGCTAAAGGTCAGCTAACTCCATTGTTGCATGCTTTAAATGGACACGCCGCTACTTCGGCGTAGACTTACACGCATCAACTACAAATATTTTGTGATTGTATTCAAGTCGCCTTGTCAGGTATCTGTACTTAATTTTAGTGTAGAGATAGAATCTCAAGCAGAACAACGGCTGCATAGCATACATAAAGGACTTGTCACTATGATAGAAATACCCGATGAGCTTTATTGTCTTAACCGTCTCATGATCACATCAGAGGCCCCTGTTCTACCTTATTATATAAGCTCCCGATAGACCGTGCGTGTGTGTGTGCGTGCGTGCGTGCGTGTGTGTGTGTATGAGCGCAATGTGCTCATCAGCTTTATCTCACTTAAGCGAAAACAGGTCATGCGGCGGATTCGATTTTGTGCCACAAGAGGAGAGGAGGCCTCTCGTGGAAGAGAAAGGCCAAAACAAAGATGCCATGTGACGCGGCGAGGCCTCCGCTAGCCTCATTAACACCAACCTCTTGAGAGGGATGGCTTAATGTGCCGTTTATATATAAAGAAAACGCAGATTGTCAAGCTCCGTCTTGGTAAAAAACAAACAACAGCAAATAACCACCTACAAGTGGCAAAGAAGCTCACTCGCCGGCTTATCCGCTAGCGTCACGCTGACATGGGGTATTAGCGCTATTGACATTTCAAAGAGCGGCCGCCTGTCAAGACGCTCTTACCGAGACTTTGCTGTTTTGTTTGTCTTTGTTGACTTTTGCACCTTTGTCACAAGAGTTTCCACATCCCTTTAAGCTCCTTACTGTCTGCGGAGATAGGAGCTGTCATTTTTTTCTACCAAGGTATATGTGAGGAAATTCAACTTTGAGATGTTTTACCCTTAATAGGGTAAAGCCTTCCAGCATCGGCAAATGAATACAAAGAGACTGAAATGCCGAGTACTGTTTTTCAATTGTTTTGCAGTCTCTCAGGGTGGAGTTGAAGTAAAAAAAATGAAATAAAATCAAATTAATTTAAAAAAATTACAGATGTTCACTCACTCCATGCTGATGTCAACTAATTATCTGTTCACCATTCTAGATCTTTGGTTACAGCTGTGATGTAGAAAGAAACTCAAGTGTCAAGTTTAGATCAACGCCAATCACTTTCATTCTCTCTCTTTGACAGCGAGGAGGAAGTCGTCCCATACTCTAATCTTGTTCCCATCATCCCCGCTGACGTGATGTCCGTTAAGGAGATCCTCAACATGGAAAACGTCCCCCGTCACCGAACATGGTGAGATACAATCGAGTCGAGTGTGTCGCAGATGCTGGGCATTTTTTCCACGTTCTTTGACAATTATGAACTGCTGCTAAAACATTTCGACGGCGCAGTGGGAGTGAAATCAAATAAATAACAGCAGGCAACATATTTGGGATCTTAAAAGACAAGCGGCGCAGACAAATAAGATAAATAAGAACTGCCGGCACCACTGGTTGGAAATGTAACTTTGGTGGCAGGCACAAACATTTGGCAATCGTCTTGGCAGCTGTTTCAATCGCAAAATCAATCAAAGCCCCGGGGCACTATTGTATTCCGAATCTAATTTTATGAAGGCTTTTGTCAACGCCAAATGGAAACAGTTGAGAACTTGATGACTTTCTTCCTGGGTTATCACCGCGAGCTCTCCGCTCCGTATTTAGTTGGAGTGGATTCAAATGCTCTGTAAACTAAAAGCTAGATTCTCATTTTTTGACAAAGGTCGGAAATCGGGGCTCCTCTTCTCCCCCATTTATCTACGGAAGGCCGGATAGCGGACACGTGTCCTTTTTCACCAAAAGGACCCTCGAAGGAGTCATTGAGTGCAGCCGTTTTCATTTATGGTAACGGCTGCTGCGATTCATCCTTCCATAAATACGTTTCCGAAAAGACTGAATAGTCGCATTTGAATAAAAACTCCACACAGGAAGGATGGCGCTGCCATCGGAACCTTCGAACTGTACGGCGGACATGCCAGCCACAATTTCACAACGCTCCCCTTGCTCCTATTCAATTTCATTTTAGAAGAAAATTTGTCGTTTAAACCTGAGCTAGATTTTTTTTATAGAAGAAAGTTCCAGGCGCCAAAACAACACCTAGTTATTTATTTCTACCTGTACTTTTTGTTCCACTTGAGAAGTTTCAACCATTTTTGGGTCATTCACTCTCTGGTTAATTCGTCATTTGGTACAGCTGTCTTATCGGTCTTGACTTTTTTATGCTCCCTGCCTTGCGTTTCAACTTCTTTCCCCACTGAGAGTTTTTATAATTTGAAAGATGGAGAATAGGTTGATTTATTTATCGTTCTGGGGATGAGATAACATGTCTTGTCACCTTTGACATGTCGCACATCTCGTTATAATGGAAAGGAGGGCAAGAAATCCTCCTCGGCTGTCATGTATGGATCTAAAAATAATCCCAGACAAGAAACACTGCCTCTTTGTTAAATGTACTTATAAGAATGTCTGCTGTCCTGCTTGCATGTGTCTGAGTGTGCCATCTTAGCATGTATAGGCCATTACTGACCCTTTCTTGATCCATCAGGGCCACTGTAGTTCCAGTCCATATTTCAGAGAGGAGGCCAAACCCTGAAAAGTAAAATGCAAATTACATTTGTTTTATTTTGAGCTCCAGAGTAATATTTTTGTTTTTTACTAGGAGCACAGTTGCCTCTAACTTAAAACTGTACCATTAAGGGAAAACTCGGATATTATGTTCCAAGTGGGACATTTAATTAGCCCCAGCAATTTGGAATTCAGCCTTGGCCTTAAGTTACTACTTTTCACATTCTTGACATTTGACTTGTCCATCTTGGGAACACAGCTTCCCCGTTTTGGCCTTTCAAAAAGATGTGTAGTTACTTAGGAATCCAATAATTAGCCCAACGGGACACGTCAAAGTGCACGGTACCTGTCGGGACAGGAACTCCTGACTGAACAATGAGTGTGGCTCAATTCTATAAGCAGACAAGCTGTCACACTGCAAGTGAAGAAGACAAGCAGTTATTTTGGACTTGCAGAGGGCGAGCGAAGAGTATAGAGGATGACATCTGATGCGCCCTGAAAGACAAAACGTGACAGTAATGAACCTCAGCTGCAGGAATCGTCTGCGGGGCAACTTTTTTCGACAGTCATCAACCAATCCCAACCCAGTCTCCTTACTGCTAATGTGCTTGGCTCTCACCTTTGGATTTCTCCATCTGTTAAGACCTCTTGAGGATTGACACCTCTCAGAAAAAGGAAGGAAAGGTAGCAGGTGTGAGTCTTTTTTTTTCCAAGCTTGTCAGTAACAGACTAAAAAAAGTACTATTTCAATGAATCCTTTGAAACCAACTTTCTAAAATGCTTGTAAACACATAAAAGACGATCAAAAATATAAATGAAAAATATATTTAATACCAAGCAACTAACAAACTGAAATAAATGTGAAATAAATATAAATGATTCATGAAATGATAGATAAACATAAAACATCTCTTAGCAGTGCAGACAGTCTCCTGACAAGGGTGAGGAGAGTTTGTTTGGAAGGGTAATCCTCCATTTTCCCACTTTGCTTCATTCTGGAAGCTGACACCATGTCTCCTGATGACATCCCCAGGCAGAAGCATATAAAGATGAAAAGGTATTGGGCCTAAAATTGAACCTTGGGGAGCCCCACATTTAATTTTATGTTTTCATACTTGCAAAGAAATCAGTTAAAAGTAAATACAGACAGAGGAGTCACAGAGAAAGAGCAGGAGAATTAAATGATTAAAATTATGTGATGGGACATTTGAACAAAAACTAGAAGATAAAATTTCAGCGAATGAAAATTTAACTCAATTAAACTTCACAGAGGAGTGGGAAGAAGTGAGGGGAGAGAAACGTGTCAACCGCAAGATTAATTTGTGCGTGTGTCTCCAAATGGCTCCTTCAGCAGCACTGAAGCGTAACGTTGGATTGACAGATGGATGCGTGAATGTTTTGTCTTGACAGGAGCTGTCCTCTACATTGCTAATAAATATTAAAAATGTCCTCCAGTATAGAAATTAAGCCATAAACAATCTCACTCCTGCTGGCTGAAGTTCTCGGCCCTTTTGCTTTAGGACCAGCTGTCTGATTCCATATTTTTAAAAAGAGTTTGTGACAGGAAAGGTCACAAACAGTATTAAAGGAGCCGCAGCTTTCTGGAGAGTGGTTTTTCCACGCATGAGAATACGTGTGGATTTATGCTGTTTGTACATTTCGCTGCCAATTATCCCAACTACTTGTTCAGCCCTTCGTGCCAGAGCGGTCGTCATAGATCAGAGCTGCGTTTGTGAATATTTAATCACGCGATAGATCACAAAAGGCGCGCCCCTGGCGACGAGTGTCATATTAAAACGTTCTACCTATGCAAGTTTTAGTGTGCGCGCTTAGCTAGCTAGCTGTAGACGACAACGGAGATGGCGAGGCACATTAAAAAAAAAACATGAAATGTATTTGGGAAGTGGCATCACGGGCCACTAGAATCGCTTATTCCTGCTTCATGATTAAATATCAAGGCCTTTAAGTTTGTCTGGGAACGTTTTTCTTTATATAGTTGTAAGAATTTTTAAAATGGCATCGCCTGCAATGCACTCTGGCATAGATTCTACAAGCCTTTAATGCTTGACTGGGGAAAAGTTCATTAGTTTGGTAGATACTCAGTTAGTTCATTAGCTAGCTAGTCAAATGCATACCAGATGTTTTCTTTTTAGATGAACGAGCAATCAAAGCGGTCTTTTTTGCAACTTCCCCAGTCTACCTACTGGGGAAACATTTTTTAGACGGCTGCTCGGGCCCAGATTTTGGTCATGTTTTATGACACAATCAACCTAATTCTTCAACGTCGTTTAATTGATAATTACGTCATCCAGGGAAATCTTAAGGGAAACTCGAGTGGCCGACAAAAGCTACCATCGAGACGAGTGGACGATGTTTGGAAACGAGTATGAGAAATTTGATGTGAGGATGATGCGGAACCAGCGTTTGCTACGCACACGTGTGGACAAGATGGCCCTTCGTAACGAGGTAAATATTGTGAGACATCATTTGGACTTAAAAATACATAATTGAATTTGTGTTATGCAACGCTTCAGGCACAAAGGAAGGCGTCCGAGTACTTGGAGTATCTGAAGCGTCTAAGTCAGAAGGTGCCAGACTTCGCTGTGCCCCTTAGGGCTCACACAATCTGGGAGGGCATGACGGTGCAGTTTGCCTGCGTGGTCCAAGGCTGCCCAGCTCCTCAGGTCACATGGTAAGATGTTTCAGATATGGATCTGCTAACCAGTCTTTCTGCACCAGGTGATCTTGTGTCAAACTGCCGGTTAGCAAATTTGCAACGCAGTTCTAAGGTTCCTGGTACAAATCTCCGTTGCAGCCTGATTTTTTATTTCAAAACTACGCAGGTTAGGGTCTTTGAAAAGGTTCACGCAAGTCGTTGTAACTCACCTCTTGCCTAGTCAGTTGGAAAAGGCTCCAGCTCACACGAGATTCTAATGAGGACAAGCGCTAGAAAAGATGGATGGATGGAAGGTAGAGGTCTTATTAATAAATATTCGGCATAATGACGGAACGGCATTAAAATTGCATTTATGCGAAGACATCAAAAAACCCTCAGGTCAAATTCCCACTCCAACTGATTAACACCAAATATATTGAAATATTTTTTCTTCAAAAGTCCCACTTTCTTTGTTAAAAATGAAATCTTAGGCTACTGGATGGAATGAATCAACGATCGCAAGGGTGTAATAATATTTTGTTAGCTTCCTTCCGTGCCGTCGCGAATCTGTGTTCCTTATAAGTTCAATTTATGCAATCAATTGTTGATTGATTGTGTCTTGAAGGTACAAAGACGGTAAGGTGCTGAAAAAGCCTGACATGCCGTGGAATTACGGGCTTCAGCAAGAATTTGGTCTTAATTACCTGGAGATCAGACGGTATGGAACTAGAAATCTACATTTGGTAACAGTCCAGAAATGTGCCTTATACCTTTAACTTTGTCCCATTAGATGCTCTCCTGATGACGCCGGCGTGTACAAAGTGGTGGCCAAAAGTCCTCTGGGTGAAGCTATGACCTTTGCCACACTGGTGGTGAACTGTGAGTAATTCTCGACACAGGGCAATATATAGGTCAGTATTTTACGTACGTGGTATCAACGATTGGCACCATAATCTCCATTTCTGATTTGACACTCTCTAGATACCATTTTCACATATTGCACAGCCAAGTAGTGTCCATCACATAAACGATCTTGCAGTACTCATGCATAATGAATTCAAAAGGTAGATGGAGAAGAGTCGGTGTGCCACGGCAATGACTTTGAACTAGTGTGTCCTCTCATTCTCTTAAATACAAACTTTTTTTTTTTCTGTGTCTCCATTTTGGATGGGTGCTGCTTCGCCACGCAGCGTATAAAGGAGCCATGGCTGGTTCAGATGATTCCCGGACTCGTGGTAAGCTCCCTCTAATGAGTGTTTACATTTATTTTACCCTATGGATGTTCCACCAGATTCTGTAACAGTATGTCAATAGTCACTGTTTGGTACATAGTACAGTCATTTGGTTTTAAGGTCAGAGTTCAGTTTGTATTGGTGCAACTTAAGAACGCGCACCACCCATGCACATTACTTTATAAGTAAATATGGAACATAAAATAGAGATTTTTTTGGGGAGGGGGCTAGCTTCTTTCAGAAATGAATGATGCAGACAAGTGCAACAGTAACGGGTGAAACAGAGTGAATTATTAAGCTATAAAAAAAGGCCATGAGCATTTTTATTGCTTTGGCTCCATCTGAAAGAAGAGGCAGTTTAATTGCCGCGAGAAATTGTGTTTGCGTGGCGCTAGTTTCTTTTTGATATGCGTTGATATAATAGCATTGGCATGATGCCGTCTTCAAATCAGTCAACAAGTTTGACATACCGCTAAAAAAAATTTGGCTGAGCTGAACTATGGTCACTGATACCAGTACCAAGTACTGACATACTATATGTATATCCCAATCTAGCAATATTCTGGGAATGTTCTGTTCCTCTAATGTCTGATCCTAAAACAACAGCGCAAGCTCTGATATCTTAAAATGAGGCTGGTATCGATATCGATACCGGTACCGAGTATCGATATTCACCCAACTCTAATTTTAATCTCTAATGAAGCAAGAACGCATAGGAAGCTTTTTTTGTTCTCTGGATTTTTTCCCTGGATAAATTTTTTTTCTATGACACAATTGCGAGTACCATTTGCACAAAGCCTGATTGATAGATATGTAAGGCAAACGCTTGATACGCCAAAGCAAGCAAAGCTGGCCTTTTAAAGGCCCTGATAAAACAAAGTAAAGTAAGTCTCGGGCACGGCGCCGTCCAGAATGATTTATCGTTGTTTGCACTGCTCTCCATGCGCCGGGTCTCTTTCTTGTTCTCCACGATTGCTTAGGTGTGCCCAAACGGCCGAGGTATTCCCTAATCATAGGCATTGTCGTCCACTCATGACTCATGTGATGTCATCTCTATTTCTTGCTCTGTGTCAACATCAGCGTGAAAGAAATACGTCCCGCCACCGTCATAAAGCTTTGAATAGCATTTTGTCAGCATATTATGGGACAATGTTACTTGAACGTCGGGACGTCGTATGGAAGCGATCACAGCTCGCAAAGGCGAGTCAGTCAATCAGCAAAAGAGCAACCGCGGCACATTTATCCCAGCGGTGACGCAAAGGTCGAGTCTTTGAATGATGGCGCGCGACGATCCAACCGGGGTGAATTAAAACAGCGTGTATCCTTGTGATAGTCGAGAACACAAATAAATTATGCCAGATTTTTTCTGATTCCTTCCTGCCACCGAGTTTTGACAAGACCTCACAGCACCCGAAGCTTCTGTTTTTTGCGAGATGGTACCGCCTCAGTGCCTTTGACAAGTGCTAGCTGAAGTAATAGCGTGTCAGGAACGGTTCACTATCCGCGAGCTGTCACATCTTTGGCTTTTGCATCGTGCTTTGCTTGAGGGAATGCCTCACTCGTGTTCCTTGGAGTTAGATTTTTCTGCGACCCTGAAGAAGGGTTTCACTTCAAAGACACAAATTTGATTTCAAGCTACAATTCTGTCAATTCCTGATTCATTCATGCTATAGAGACTATATTTAAACAAACAAACAAACAAACAAACTATTAGCACTATGACAGGTGCTTTGTTAGGGACCTTCTCTGCCTCTAATTATTTTGGATCTGATGTTTGTGAACTGCTCTTTCCAGCCTCGCAGCAAGCCGGCTTTGCTACGACCTTTCCGCCAACCTGGGTGAAAGAAGGCGAGAGTCTCACCCTGAACTGTTCCTTCACCTCACCTCTGCTGCCCTTCCAACAGGAAGTCACCTGGTTAAGAGATGGTAAGGTTCTAGACTGAGCTGGACCCTTTGCCATAGACGCCGACTTAAGGGTCCATTTATGTCGCCGTTTCAGGTACGCCACTGCTCCAATCTGGTGCTGTGGACATGAAGACCACAAACAATGAAGCTTCAATTACAATAAACACTGTGTACAAGGAGCATGAAGGAGTTTACACGGTCCGCCTGAAGACCTTGGATGGAATCCTGGAATCTAGTGCCTATGTCTACGTTGAAGGTATACATGGGTTTGGGACTCGTGTGGTTCTTTGATCTAACATTCATCCATTTTTATTATCATTATCATCATCATTATTATAGTGCCATTTTTTGGGGGGGATTAGCCGGATATTTACAATTTAGCAGCTTTTATTTTTCTGTAATTACTTCAATATTATTCATAATGTGCTTTTAATTGAGTCGCAGCTGATTTAAAGGGGCAGGCAGGCCAAATGGTATGAAATCCTCTGCCAGCTCCCGTGAGACCAAATCGCTGCCACATCGCATTAGATAGTTCTCAAAACAAGCTCGCGCATTGCATTCTGAAAAACGTGTTTGCATACAAAATATGATCGTGCGCCAGTTCTCATCTCTCGTCAATTGTGTTTTGCACTCCCAAATAGTTTATCTTTCTACCAGACTTTGGTTTGCTTTCCTGCCGGCGCATTCATTCAGCTGGGAAAACTGCATCATCGGTCACGTGAAACTATGTGTATTTTTCCACAGCCGAGTGCATTTGCGAATAATCACACGAGCACTCACATTAGAACTCTTGTCATATCGTCTCAAACCTTTGACAGCATTACGCGCAGTAGAGCAAAGCGACTGGCGACAAAAGGACGAGGAACCGCTCCCGGATGATGCCTCAAAAGTGCGTCTGGGTTGCGGTCTCGCCGTCTCCCTCGTCACAAAGCCTGTTCTTTTGCGAGAGCTGGAGGTATTAATTAGTCCGTCTGAATGCAGTGCCTCCATTCAGCAGTTACATTTGCATTACAAATACAAGGTTGGTGTTGGTGAGAGCAAAAACAAACATGGGAGCCGCAGGAAAATAAATGAAAAGATGTGTTGGATGGTTTTTATTAGGGGAGAAGAAAAATATTATCCCCCTCGTAGCCTCAAGACAAGGTTTGGAGCATGTCAGATTCCATTACAATCCGCTTTGCATAAATGAGAAACATTAATTATTGGGTTTTTTTGGTGTCTCATTCAATCTAGCAGCTGTTTTAATATAGTTTGGAACATAACGTGGGCAGGCATTCGTGTCCTCTTTCCTCACCCATATGCCTTAAGTGCCATCTGCCAACAATAAAATACATCTCCAAAACATACAAAAAAATCGCAAAACAACAGAAAATAACACTGGCAATTATACAAACACTATAACTACCTCTCCATATGCCTTGTTTTAAATATAGTAGTGTATCACATGCAGATATCACTCCTTCGAGAAATTTCACAGCCAAAACGATGGGAAAGTCCAAAAAAAGGGTCCACATATTTCCACAAAAAAAAAAAAAAAAAACTACCAAATAACAAAAACATCAAAAAACAACCAACATCCTCTTCCTCAATTCTTATGGTTCCTCAGATGCGCCGGCGACAGTGGTTGGAGTACCTGCGTCTCCCCTTTTGGTCCAGGTGTCCGACATCAACAAAGACTACGTCTTCCTCACTTGGCAGCCACCTAGTGCCGACGGATCGTCGCCCATAGACGGCTACTACATCGAGAGGTAAGACAGGCAGCCTGAGATTCCAATTTTGACACAACCCAAGTGCTACTTTTTGGCTTCTTCAAACACACAGTTTATACACCTAAGCCAAATCAAGATTTAATTACCGTACTGAGGATATTAAAAAAAGATATATTTGGAATGAATTACCCAGAGAGGCCCTGAGTTACACATTAACAAAAGCACGATTGTAAAGTGGGAGGCTCATCTTCTCGGGAAAATTGATTAGCGGCTGATAAAACTGCAGTCGGGGAACGCGGGGTAGCAGGTGAGATAGTTTTCATGAGATGAATGTTAGGCGTGATAATTATCAGCCCTGCAAATACAGGAATCAAAGACTCCTGCTGGAGGAACAGGTGCTGCTCTCAAGTATCAACAATCCACTTTTTTACTTTGTAATTTGTCTTTGTCGAGTTTTTTTTTTTTTAGTATTGTGTTAATGCCCTCATTCATCTGTGCATGATGATGCCGCTGTGTATGTTTGTGTTTTATGGCTTTTAATTGGAGCGCTGGATGGAATTCCTAAACATGGCTGTTTTCGAGATGGACCACCTCGCTAGCTATCCAGTTCCCTAGCAACGGCCGTATCGTTAGCGCAAACTCCGCTCATCTCTCTTTGTTCTCCAGAATGTGGCAATAGATTGCTATTGAAGTTGCCGGGCCGCACATTTATCTTTGAAAATAAGTTTCTAATGTGTTTGGGAGGCCCTTTGTTTGAGCGCGGTGGTTATTACGGGCCTTAGCGGGGTGTTTACTGCTTTAGATTTGTCGCGCAGTCTCGCCATTATGTTATAAAAGGGGAACTTTGAAAGTAATGTGCTCGTTTATGATTGCGGGGAGCCATCAATCTGTCCTTCTGTTTTTTACAGGTGTGACCTCAGTCAGGGCCAGTGGCTGCGCTGCAATGAGAATCCTCAGAAAGCATGCCACTTCCCGGTGTTTGGGCTGAAAGAAGGAGCCACGTACCAGTTTAGAGTTCGGGCGGTCAATGGAGCCGGCGTGGGGCGGCCCTCCAAGGCGACTGAGCCTGTTGTCACTGAGGACCCCCTCCGACATGCCAGGACCATGGGTGAGGTGCTGCCGTTAAAAGGGAGACAGGGAGGGAGGTGAGAAAGAGGGTGGTTCCAGGACGTAACCCTGCGGTACTCCCAACACATGATAGCCACAGTTCTTGTGACTACGAAAAGTGATTACACGTCATAAAACCAGTTGATTAATTTTTATTATGTTGCATTATGTTTTTATACGGTGTGGACCCGTGGCCACACTTTCATAAGAAAACAGCGTTACGTTTTTTTTATTATTAAAAATGTTACAAAAGGAGGGAGTCATTGCAATTTATTTCATGAGTAATTTTTTTTTTTTTTACTTATTTGTACTGTACTTGCCATCCTAAAAAGAATTTCATCAAGTCAAGGTCACACTGTCTATACATCTATTGAGATCTATTTAATTTTACTGTGTTACTACTTTGTTATGTACCGTGTAAAAGAAATATTTCCTTCGGGGTGTACTGTACTGGACTATGGCCGTGTTTCACCAGGGATTGAAATGTGCACTGAGATGTAGCATGTGTGTGTGTGTGTGTGTTTTCCTCTCAATACATAATAGGTAGGGCAGATGGGCTTTGGTCCAGCGTTGTGCATCATTAAACACAGATGAAGGACAAGACATAAGGTTGACCGCCTTGCGGCCCACTCTCCATCCATCCATGTTGCTCCCCCTCACCTATTTGTGTCTCTCTTTCTCTAGTTGTCACGCCAACCTATGGCCGCCATTTTGACACACTCATGCTATCATTATGACTTCATTAGAGCTCAAATTTAACGGTCTTTGTCTCTCGTGCTCCCTTAGTGGTCACGGTGCACGGAGGGACCGTCGTCATCGTAAAAGATGAACTGGAAGGTGAGAATTCTGTTCCATTGTTACAGTGAAGGCATTGACGCTGTCTTCATGGCAGCGTCCTCCACACGCATGCATGAAGGTGAAAGCGTGCGTGTTATGTGCGGCTTCATTCATCGCGGGCAAACTCTTTCCGGCTAATGAAATATTCATAAACGAAAACGGCACTCAGTGGAACAATCCTCATTTGGACCCAATTGCACACTGCTTTGAAATTCCTGTGAGGAACTGTCACATGAAAGAGTATTTTGCACCACACACACACACAATTGGATTTACAAAAAATGAATGCTATGATATAATGTTTAGAGAATTTAGTCATCAAATCATAAAAGTTGTTTTTAGAGGTCACTAGCTGGAAGATGACGCAACTTCAGTTGGTGAGGCTGTCTCTTCCCTGCCCCTAATGCTAAATCAAACTCCTCTTCATCTTCTCCTCACGTCACAGGCCAGGTCCGAACTCCTCTCCCGCCCACCGACGTCCACGCCTGCGAGTTCAGCGACACATATGTGGTGCTGAGCTGGAGCGAGCCAGAACCCCGAGGGAAGGAGCCGCTCACCTTCTACGTGGAGCGGGTGGGTCAAACTCAACATTATTGTCTTTTGAAAGGCTGGATTTTATTGGATCACATTCTCATCTCATCATCTTTCCCGCATGTGCTGAAATGGAGGATCAATGTGTCATCATCACACGTTTGTTGGTTTTAGGCCGCCCGGCGCTGAAACATGTGGCAAATTAAATGCACGGGCTCCCCACTGCCCTCTAATCTAACGAGACAGGTGCAAGTGAACACGCGGGAAAGAATATCTGTGATTTCAAGGTTGGGTGCAGTTTAAGGTCAGCGCTCCCATCACATCCTTTACTGAACATGGGGGAAAAAAAATCGCACCACCTTTTCATTCTTTCAACCCTGAGAATCATCAAAAGTTCAAATAAGATGAATCCCTCCACCTTGTGGGTGCCTACCCGCCTCATCTTCTCAGCAATAAAGGCCCCCGGGCTGTGCAATATCAAGCCCAGACGCCCCAACATTTTCCAGCTCTATCAGGAACGTGCCGCAGGAAATAGAATTTTTTATTGGACTGTTATGCGTTACTGGAGTAATAAAAGTGTCAGAGCTGTCAAAAGCACATGTGAAATACAAAAGTTTGCTACTTGCCGTCCACTTATTTAATGAAGGCCGCATTCAAATATATCTCTCGCCCTTGAGCCAGCTTTGTATAATCGGTGGTGCCTTTGACGGTCTTTTTCTGGCTCGCATTCCACCCCTGGCAAAAGTGCATTGGAAAGTCAAATAATCCTTCAAGAAAAAGGGGAGTCATAATGAAGGCTGGGCTTTGGAGCGAAACACGACGTCGACGTTAAAGCTGAGCTTTGAAAGGGAAAAATGGTGTTGGTGTTGTAAACATTGGGTACAGACAGACCGTACCGATACCAATACCGACACCGGTGCCTGTGTCAATGCATTCCTAATGATTTTGCAGTCTGACTCACATTTTGGGCTGGCTTTTAGTCGGAAGAAGGGAAGAGCAGCTGGGAAATGGTCAGTCTGGATGCTGTGGTCAACTCTCCGAGGTTTCCCGTCTTTGACCTGGTCAAGGGAATGCGCTACCACTTCAGAGTGCGTGCAGTCAACAAGTATGGCGTCAGTGAGCCGTCGGAGCCGAGCGGTCCAATCTGCTTAGGAAAATCACAAAGTAAGTATGTCTGTGTGCACGCGTGACCAACTGACCAAACGACCAACCAACCAACCAACCAACCAATTGACTGAGTAAACGACGAACCAATGAAACCAACCAACCGGTGGACGGACCAACTAGCTGCCCAAACGACCAAAGGAAATAAAGTGTGTAGTCATTATTTATTAGCCAACCATTTTTGTTTTTTTATAGGCGTCCCCGCCCCACCTTCCTCCATCCTGGTCTTCCCAGACACAGACACCTCGGTGTCTCTTCAGTGGCAGGAACCCAAAGACAACAAGGACGTCCTGGGATATTACCTGTACTGCAGCCAAAACGGCCAAGGGGACTGGAAGGTCATCAACAACAAACCCGTTACTGAGCCCAGGTGACAACGGACACAAAAGGCTTTTCTCCCACACATACTTTTTTATTCATTTAATTATTTATTTATTTATTTATTTACGCTCCAGGTTTACAGTCCACGGCCTCCAGAACCGTAAGGAATATGTGTTCAGGATAAAGACAGTGAGTCGAGCGGGAAACAGTGACTACTCGGAGGAGTCTCCGCCCATCCTGGTCAAAGCCGCCATTCGTAAGCTCATTTCTTACTGTGAAAGTCAAATATGTATGGACGTTAAGATCTTTCCACTGACATTTGTTGGACCTTTTAACGACACGCGAAAGAATCAACTGATTGACTAACCAACCGACTGACCACTGATGGTCCAAACAAACAAAACAGCTGACTGATAAAACCAAGCAAACAAAGGTTTACCCAATGTGGCTTCCAGTGGGTGTATTTCAACTCAAGTTCCAAAGATGTCAGCTATTATGATGTACTGTTGCGGTGTCGTGTTTCTTGACAGATAATAATGTGGCTGTTAGCGAGCCACTGGGCTTTTCTCGTGACTCTCTGTCAGATAATGTGACTCATTTGCTTGCCATTCCCTCCTGTGGCCTCCCTAGTGAGCTTCTGCACGAGGATGAACGGCCTTCAACTTGAATGTGGTCTCATTTGAATGCCGATTGTAAGTCTTACGAGCTGCGGCTCGGCTCCCCTGCTGGGATTTTCCATTTTCTGTATTTCATCGACTCCAGACGTCCCCTCGGCTCCTTCGGCCATCGCTTTGCTGATGTGCACCGGCTCTGAGATGGTTTTGGGCTGGAGGAGGCCTCGCCGTGATGGCGGCGACCCCGTGAGGGGGTATTACCTGGATATGAGGGAGGCGGGCACCGAATCGTGGCAGGAGGTCAACGTGCAGGCGGTCAGAGAGCGGCGAGCAACGGTCAGTAGAAATTCCCAAACCTCCTTGATGTCTTTCTTTTTAAAGCTTCGTTTTGAATGAGAATCTTGCAGAATGACATTTTTGCACTTTTTACATAATTATACAAATCTCCCTTATTCCTTGAGTTAATCTGAAAGTAATGAAAATATTGACTTAAGGTTCACATTGGCCATGTCACTAGGCAACAAGCCGGGAAAGTTCTTTAGCCCGTCTCAAGGAGATTGATTATACACCAGTGGATGTCTTTTTGATTGTTTAGATGTTACAAGTGTAAAATTACACATCTGGGTAAATGTAAAAGAAGAGCGCCGTTGAGTTTTGTTGGATGCGGAGAATTCCCTGAATCCCGTCTATCTCTTGCCAAAGCAACAGTGCCAAGGGGGGTCTCGAGAGAAAACGCTGAAATGCTGGAAAAAGCTCCTGTGCGACCTGGGAGTAATAAATCTAAACAAACGTGGCAGAGAGAACACAAGTTGAATGCTGAGTCCAGCTCATTCAACATTTTTTCAGGCTCAATGCTCGACCGAAAACGTTTTTTTTTGCCATTGTTAGCTTCTCAAGTCTTTTTTTGTTTTAGGTTTCCAACCTGACCAGCGGGCTTTGGTACCAGTTCCGCGTGTTTGCTGCCAACATGGTTGGCGTGGGGAAGCCGTCGGATGCCAGCGAGGCTTTCCTGTGTGAGGAGTGGACCATGCCGGAGCCTGGTGAGTGCCAAAACGGTGGGAAAATAAACGAGGGGAAATCGCTCATCAATTTTGGCCACATGGGAAATAATGGGAAACGATGAAACCATTGCCCCCCCCCCCGAAGAAAAAAATGCAATATGGCTTTAAAATAAAATCTTTTCATTTATATTTTGCTGAAATTTTTTCTTTATCATAGGATAAAATCCACCTCTTTGGAACCAAATTATTTTGGCGTAACCAATCTTTTACCCTTCATGCTCCCTTTTTATCTAATACGTAGCATTTATGTTTCCATCCTGATGGCGTGTTTCATCATGCTAGTGTGTTCATTGCAGCTCAGCCTTCAAGTAGTGTTGCCATGGCAACGTAAAAGCCGCAGTGAAACAAAAGGCCTCGGGGAGCCACGTATCTTCCGAGACATGGACGCACACCGCCTATGACATTCATATTGGAAATGGAAGGAGGCATTCTCTGGCACATGCCGCTTTTTGTTTTTTAAGCCCGCCTCAGTAATCATGCCGAATGGGCTTCCCTGGTTGGGGTTAATAATTCTCAAGTGAGCCCCAAAAATCATTAAGAAAATGAACCGCCGTAGTCAACCAGGGGCGGATCAAGGGAACGTCGCCGTTTTGCGGTTATCGATAGCTCAACGCTCACTCTCTTTGCAGGTTGTCCTTTCGACGTGGAGGTCCGTGAGGTGAGCGACCATTCGCTGGTGCTCCTGTGGGCCGCGCCGCTCTACGAAGGCCGGGGTCCCATCACGGGATACTTACTGGAAATCAGCCAGGGCGATGATTCCGACACATGGACTGCTGTGAATGACAAGCCGGTCACGGACACGTTTTATAAGGTGGGGGGGGGAAAAATGGCAGGCAGGTTTGGCTTTTTCTGTCATGTGGCGGCCATTTTTGATTTCCAAAGCGATCAGAGTCATGTGTTCTCTGACAGTCCACTGCTCTGACATATTAATAAAAACTTAGAATAATGACACGGCTGCTAAATGTTTTATGCGTTTCTTATGACATGCAGGTTCCAGGTCTTCAGGCGGGTCAAATCTACCGTCTGCGTGTGTCGGCTGTCAATGAGGCGGGAGCGGGAGCCCCCTCCCTCCCTTCGGAGCCAGTCACAGCGCAGACCTCACCAGGTCGACCCTTGTACACCGCTAGAAATCTGACTTGAAGCGACTGTTTGAAAATATTGTATAACGTAACAAAATGTTTTTATTGTATCATCATCAGATACCAAAAACATCGAGGTGGGCGTGGACGATGACGGCTTCATCTACCTGGCATACGAGTGCGATCACGTCTGCGACGGCAGCGTGGGTCTCTGGAACAAAAACTACACGGAGCCCATCGACGGCGCGAGAGCTCAGGCGGACAACAAGGACGGCAGGTGGGGACCGCCATCCACTGTGGCAGCTCCGCGCAGGGTGCGAACACGGGGTGATATCACAGGGTCAGGAACTTGGCGAAAAGGATGCCAGATGGAGCCAAGTTGGATTTCCGTGGCTGAAACTCAAGTCTCCAAAGTCGCTGACCTCTTCACACTCTTTAAGTGCCTTCTCGTGTTCGTTCGCAAGCGATGTTCCGTCCTACCCCGCTGCGCTCGTAAAACCATTTCATCCTCACAAGGGTACATGAAATGAGGATAAATGACTTATGTCCTGCTTAAAATATGAGCTAATAGAGCGACCGTTCTTGTAAATGAGGCTCGAACAAGACAGTGAAACGAATACAGGACTTTAATTCCTGATCCTACGGGTATTTTGCTGAAAGTTATTAGGAAACCTGGGAACTGTTTTAAAGTTAAAAAAAAAAAGTCAAAGCACAGCCCAGTGTGTCTTCAGGCCTTTGAAAAGGAGAAAATGACAAAAATTGTGCACTTGGTGCAACAATCCATCTTTGCCTCCATTAGGTCTGTCCTCACCTTCAACGACCCCTGCGAGCAAGACCTGGCTCTCTACACCGTGGAGATGAGCGACGATCCCAGCCTGTCATCCAGCTACCTCCTCACCGCCGAAGGTCGTGTAAAATTACGCTCCGACCGTTCACTATCTCCTAACCGTTCACGTTCTACACCCGTTTGAAAAACAACCTGAAAACCCCCAATTTTCAAAGAGTTTATAAAAGAAGAATATTTGTAAGATGGATTTTTAATGTTGTGGATTAATTCAGTGAACGAGACTCCCAATCACCTCCAGCGGCATCACAAAGTCGGGCTCAGTGAATTGAGCAATCTAATTTTGCGTAGCGCCTTCTCTCAAGGTCACAACACCAATCAGCCGTCATGTTCTCCCATCAACGTTTCCAAACGTGATCAATCAATTCAAATGTTTAATGAACCTCTTCTCACTCTTGCAGACCTTGAACGCCTCAAAGAACTCAGCCGGCAAGTCCAAAATCCACGTATGCCTCCTCATGTTATATTTGAATTTATTCTATATGTGTAATAATTCAATGGTTGAGGAAAAAAAAATTCTCCTTCGGCAGTTATCGAACTGAAGTCAGGCTGGCATGTGGAAGTTTCGGAGACGGGCGGCGTGCGTCTGTGGCTTCACACGGAAAGTCTGAGCGACGATGCCGAGCTGCGTCTGGTTTTCAACGACAAAGAAATCTCCAGCACTCCCGTAAGAGCTGCCGAAAAGTTTCTTCTGCTCCGACAATACTTGGGAGAAAAAATCTCTTGAATACAACCTCATCTGATGAAAACAGATCAAATTAGGACCTGTCCGTATTTTATGGTTGAGGATTATATTTTTTCTGCAGATAAGTAAATATCAGGAGAATAATGTTAATTAAAACTGCAAAGCGAGCCATTAATAACAGAGTGTGTGAAGGTGTCAGAGCGACGCCCACATGGGCCCGACGCATCACTGAGTTAAAAGAAAAAATAGCAACAGGCTAACAAAGGTGAAAGGAAATGCCAATTTTGCATTCTGTAGATTTAACATCCGCAGGAGGAAATTACCCTTGTGACACAGGAAAAGAAAATGACAAATAACATTATAGGGCAGCGTAACACAAACTCAAAACAGATGCTGCGAATTTTATTACATTCCCTGTCCATATAATGAAGTCAGACAAGTGGAGGGCCGTACGAGGATGACCTCCCCCAAGGCCAATCTGTTTAAAGAAGTGAAGAATTGATGACGCTCTAAATAGAAAGTCTGCAGCCATTTTGTTTGGGGAGGTTGGCAAAAGAAAAATTCTGAATCTGCGTTGGTTTTAAACAGCCAATTCTCCACTCACCTTGAGTTGACCACGGATGCTGAAAATAAGTAAAGCATAATGATTTATTAACTGTAACCTAAAAACATTCAGCTGTGGAGTCGACAGAACACAAATCCAACATAGTGTCGCCATCCGCTTGGCTTATTTCCATCGACTCTCTCAGCGGCAGCAGCTGCCACTCACGCGGACAGCGCCGGCGTCTCATTTCCATTCGCTCCATTATCTGCCCGCTATCCCGAGTTCCATCCGAGGAACGCTGATTACGCATCGTTTCTGAATGATCACAGCTGAGGTTTGCGAATCCAAAAGCCCATTTAGCTGATTAGCGCTGCCGGGTTCGTCGTACATCACATGGTCGCACGCCGAGCCATCACGCAATCGTACGAGCTCAACGTAATGAACATAAAAACCTGGCAAATGAGCTCAAATGATGTTTGTTGCCGCTTCTGAGTGGGCCCTGCGCGAATTGCAGAAATATTTCATCATGCACATGGGTGAGTAGCTCTCCAAGCGACAGCGCCTTCATACCTTGCATCTTTTTGCCCGCGCAAATGCAGAACCGCAGAATCCGCTTTGACAAGGCCGCCGGTCTGGTGGAGGTGCTGATAGATCGGATGAGCCACGAGGATGAAGGCTCGTACACGGCCCAGCTGCGGGATGGACGGGCCAAGAACCAGTTCACGTTGGTTTTGGTGGATCACAGTGAGTCACATAACAGATTATGTTATATTATATTAGATATTCCCAAAATGTAACACATTCTGTATTAAAAGCCATAAATTAAAACCCTAACCCAAGAATCATACTTACAACAGAAAAAAAACATCTTACACCTGACTGAGTGAATTTGAATAAACAATGGAAAGAAAAAAACATCCGTCTAATTGTGAGGAAATCTAACGCAGGAAAAACTCATTGACCTTGACCTTTTTCAATCTACCACTAATGACAATAATGAATAGAAGTAAATGTATAAATAAGCAGCAGTAGTGTGAAATGAAAGGCCTCCCAAATTGACGACAGCCACAAAAATGAGTAAACACATCAACCAAAATTGCATAACAAAACATCCAAATTCCTTTTGCTGTTGCTCTTTCCATCTAATGTAATCAGACTGTGTCAGTGTATCTAGGAAACACATAAACCAAAACTGCATAACAAAACATCCGAATTCCTTTTTCTGTTGCTCTTTCCATCGAATGTAATCAGACTGTGTCAGTGTATCTAATGAACCAATTATCTGTGCCCCCCGCCACCATTCAGAATTCCGTGAGGTGATGGCCCTGGCAAACGCCAAGCGACGCGACCATGAGAGAAAAAGCGGTGAGGCATCGGTCAGCGCGTCTCTCTGTAAACATGCCACGTGCGCCGTTGGCTCGCACGTTCAAACGCGGCCGCCTCATTACGATAACAAATGGCTGCCGGTGACCTTTAAGAGGCGCAGATGCACAACGAGCTCCGCATACATCACCATGACATTGTCATCGTTTGCTTGTCCTCCCAAAGGACCCTACTTCGAGGAGTTCTTGTCTTGGAACGTTAACGAGGAATGCCAAGTGATCATAAAGTGCAAGGTACTTAATTGTGGCAATGAATATAATGGCGCTGTTTTGGTCTTTGCGTGACAGTCATTAGTGCAAACGACCAAAGGGGAATTATTAGAAAATACGCTAAGAGCATTCAAATGCTCCTTTTTGTGGAGATATTACTTTCCAATAGTTTCATGATGTTGACACACGTTGAGGATGGCCATACCTGCTTTAGTTTGTTATGGATCAAATTGATCAGTTTTAAAGTTTCAAAATATATTTTGGGAAATTATTTAAATATGTGTTGTCTGCGCCTAGTAGTTGTGTTTCTTTGCCTTGTTTGTTTGTTTGTTTGTTTGTTTGTTTGTTTGTTTGTTTGTTTGTTTGTTTGTTTGTTTTGGACTGCTTATTCCCTGGATTTGTGCTCAGGCCAGAGCAATAACAATGTTGATTTGGCGCCCTCCAGTGGTTTCTTGCTGCTACATTCGTTAAGAGCGTCATTTCGACATTGACAATTTTTGGGGAGTCCGTCGAATACGTGAAGATTTTTTTCCTTCCCATACCCCAATCTTTCCTCATGATTCTCAAATCCTTTCCATACGCTGTATTATTGTATGAAATGTCCCGGCTTGAATTTGGTGGAATGTATCTGTGATGCCACAGGTGACAAACACAACTAAAGACTCCACCCTCAAGTGGTTCAAGGACGGAGTGGCGGTGGCACAGACCGATTATGACCCCCCGTCTGGAGACAGCACGCTCACCATCCCACAGGTAGTCAAACATTAATCATAATGTGTGTCAGTTTTCAATGTCTAATTATTTGAGTTGTGTCCCCTCTCAGGTTGACAAAAAGCAAGCGGGCTCTTATAAAGCGGTAGTGTCAGATGCCAGAGGAGAGGACGTCAGCACTTTGGCTTTGCAGGGTGAAGGTGATGTGGCGAGAGCTCATTTGTTGATACATACAGTGGTACCTCTACTTACGAACTTAATTGGTTCCGCGGTCGGGTTTGTAAGTAGAAACGTTTGTAAGTGGAAGCAACGTTTCCCTTAGGAATCAATGTAAAAGCAAATAATGCGTGCCAGACTATCCCAAAAGTCACACTTTTTGCCCTATTTTTCCATGTAAAAAATACAGAAAACCAAAACAACAATTTTATTTTTGCTTTTTCAAACCTTTATAACAAAAAATAAATGTCACTTTATTCTTGAACGCCTAACTTTGCTTAGGGAGTTTCTAATTTTCTACAATTGCTAAAACTACCTCCAAGAAGACACAGAAAAAGTCAGGCTAGTAAATTATTGCATGATTCCACATACTCGTTGCAATGCGCTCATGTACTCGTCAGTACTAATTAAGAATTGAACCCACTACTTATAAGTTGTGAGATACGACTGAGCCACGTGAAAAAGTCATTAGGCCGTCAGGAATCACCATTGGCTAAAACGGGAGGAGGCGTACTTATTCTCACAGGTTGACTAGTAGGGCCGCTGTCAGAAGTAGTACCCCTGTAACTTTGCTTGTAGAGGGGAGCACCTATTTAAATTTGCTACACTTGGTGAAAATATCCCCAAGAAGACAGAACAGTAAAGTGATGCTGCCATGAATGCCATGAATGCCATGAATGCCATGAATGGCATGAACGGCGCTTCCAGGCCCTACTGGGAGCAAAATAATTCAATGTCTTGTGTCTGGTGCGTTGGGTCGGAAGTCGAAAATTGGGTCGTAAGTAGATGCAGAAAAATCGTGATTCGTGAGGCTCCGGTTCGTATCTGTAAAAGTTGGTAAGTATAGGCGTTTGTACATAGAGGTACCACTCTATTTAGAACATATTTACATATTTCATTTATAACATATTTGACAAGTTGGACTGGAACAACTCTGTTTATGTTTTTTCGCAGAGTACGACAAGCTTCTCCAGCAGCTGAGCAAACAATGCGGTGAGCGAGTCACACAGCAAACTGCTTTGTTGACATGACACAACCTTTATGCATCCCTCCATCCCTGTCTACAGGATTGTCGGCCGGTCCGCTGCGGGTTCAGAGCACCGCAGAAGGTTTCAGGCTCTACTGCTGTCTCACCTACTATATCAGCTACCTGAAGACCACCTGGAGCTTCAAGTAAGACTTGACAGGACTGCCGTACAGGTCATGCATAAATAATAAGCAGAGGGGAACTTTAGTCAGACGTGCATGTTAGGTTCAATGAAGACAAAAATGGCCATAGGCGTGACTGTGTGTGTGCTTGACCCGGCAACCAGAATGGACCCCGCCCGCTTCTCGTCCAATTTCGGCCAGGATTGGCACCTGACCAGCTCCCACTGAGATCCTAATGAGGAACACTGATGTTTGGCAACGATTTGAGTCGACCGGAGCCAAGGAAGTCTCAAAAGAGAAATGGGCTGTCAAACCAAATGTTGAATTTATTTTTCACTTTGATTCCATAAGCGCATCCCATCATTATTCATGTTTGCTTTGAGTAATGTCCAATTTGGCTTTTTTAAGAAAACAATTACATTTCATTGGTGATTTAACTGAAGTAGACAGACGAAATATCAAACTTTGGCATAAAGCTGTGCGCATTGGACAAAGAAAAGGTGGTTTAAACGTCATCGACGATTATGGCAAGTGCTGATGCATTTTAAAAGTGAGCCTGTAGCACCACCTTCTGGACGTGAAGGTAATACACCGGAAAACTGAACAAATCTGTCCGCAGCTGAAGTTCTGCATCCGAAACTCACCTATTTTTCTGCAGGTTCTCAAGTTCCCACATTCCGAAAACATGTTAGTTTTGTTGAAGACTTAAAACTAAAAAAACTCTTCCACGAACCCACTGTGCTGACTATCCATTGTTAACAAATGATAAGAAGTCGGACGTGGTCGGGATTGGTTTTGTTTGTCTCCCAGGGGCAAACAGATGGAACCCCAGTCCAGGATCAGGATGGGCAGCAACGTGCACACTGTTTGGATGGACATCTTCAACCCCACAGAGAACGACAAAGGCAAATACTCCCTGGACATGTTTGACGGCGTCGAGACACACCAGCGCCACCTGGACCTGTCAGGACAAGGTGAGGGCACGTTTGGGTTGCACGGCAAGTGTGGGGTAACTTTGTTATGAAATTGACATTTTTTGCAGCATTTGCAGACGCTTTGCGGGAGCACCAGAGGCTTAAGTAAGTTGTCTTTAGTTTCAACTTGGTCCGTATTGTTGACTGACCACTGATTAGACATTTTTCATCTCTTCAGGCAAGAGGCCGTCATTGAGAAAAGTGAGTCACAAAGTTGTCCCTGAGAAGAAACGACTCGGGTGGTTGTCATCGACTGACTTGAGTTTGTTTCAGACCGAGCCAAGGTGACAAAAGGTCTTCCGGATGTGGTGGCCATCATGGAGGGCAAGGTTAGACACCTCGATTCATTCCAGCGTCAAATCGCCACCATGATGTTTGAAATAATAATTTACGATTTTAATGGCAGTGCAACTTTCGACTTTCCAATCACACAATGTTCTCCCGCTCACAGTCTCTGTGCCTGACGTGCTTCATCGAGGGCGACCCGACCCCGGACGTCTTCTGGCTGCGTAACGAGCGGGAGATCGCCGGCGACGACCAATTCTTCATCACCCGCGAGCCCGGCTGCAGTACCATCACCATAAACAACGTCCACACGGACAACTCGGGCAGATACTCCATACTGGTGCGCAACCGCTGCGGCTCCGAGTCGGTGGACGTCACCGTAAGTGTGTACAAGCGAGGCGAGCTGCCGCCAAGCAACGCCATGGAGATGGGCTTGTGAATGGAGGTGGCACAGGGGCACTGGTCCCCCTGAAATATGGTCGCACCCGCCAGTCGCCAGGCCAGATAATTGACTTTTGGGTAGCTTCCAATATTTGGTGCAATATATCATATATTTAAAGTGCACATGGCGTGGCTTTGTGTTTGTTAATTAGCAGATTACTTCCTGATTCACAGACGATGATGAAAGATGCGTGATTCAGTACGTGCTGTAGTTTTAAAGTCACAGGTTGGTAGACACTGGGTACAATAAGGGAACAAGATTTGAAAATTAAAGGAGCCGGTTTGTACTTTAAAAGTGCAAACAGTCCATAGGGTTGATCACCCCAACGGTTGGCCACTGGAGTCATGTGAGGAGGTTCAACGGCACCGCGGGGAGGAGAAAAGTTCCAGACAGCTAAGTCCAAATGATGCGTTTCCACAAATAGTGGCGTTTATTTACTCAACTGCACAAATGAGAGTGGCGTACTTGTGCACCTTTTTTTTTTTTTAATAAATAATCCAACCATCCATTTTTTTTTCTTTATGGGGGTACTCTGTCTTCATTGGGGTCACATTGGGTGAGGCGGTGCTTCAGTTGGTGCTAATGGTTTGGTTAGCAAGTTCAAATGGCTGGAGTGAAACATAAATGTCACATTTGTATGGGAAGTGTTCATTTGTGTTCAGCACTGTCTGGGGATGGCCACAAGTTGAGGGAATACGTTTTGAAATTAAATGCTTTTGATGCTAACAGTGTGAGCTTTGTGATTCTCATTAATTCAGTTTGATCTCATCAGGTGACAGAAGTGGCAAAGGTCCTCTCACTCATACAGAAATAGAATTAGTTACTTGAGAAAAAAAAAAGTCAGGTAAAAGTAGACCTACTAATTCACACGCAGTCATGTTCTTGTCCCTGCTTCATGTATCTGAACCTCTTGAGTCAAAGTAGCCGCCATCTTTGTTTCGCGCCAATTCATGGAGCAAATGAACTCGGGGTTGTTCAAACAGCGTCCGATGGGGTTACTAATTAAACGCTTCGTCCGGGGAGAGGATAAAAGCGAGCCGGCTCGGGCAGACTTTCCCCACACGGTTGAGCTTCACCCACCTCATAGCCCGTCTCAGCCTCCTTCTGGTCAACATGGACTTCAACGGCACGTGGCAGGTCTACGCCCAGGAGAACTACGAGGCCTTTCTCAAGGCCATGGGTGAGAAAAAATAATTTATGGGACTGATCCTATCTTTATATGTAAATGTTTTTTTTTCACACAGAACTCCCTGATGAAGTCATCAAGATGGCCAAGGACATTAAGCCGGTAACAGAGATCTCGCAGAAGGGCAAGGACTTCGTGGTGACCTCCAAGACCCCTGGAAAGACTGTGACCAACTCCTTTACCATTGGCAAGGAGGCTGACATTACCACCATGGACGGCAAGAAGCTCAAGGTAAATTGTTTATGAGGAAAGCTGAGATATTTTTTGTTGTTGTTGGGGTTTTTTTGCAACAAGCCATAGTACCCTGAAAAATGAATCTTTTGTTGAAATTGATGCAAGTGTGAATTGGTGCAGTGCTGTGTACTGGAAAAGTTTAAAGAATGAAAGGAGGACAGTGCAGTCGATGGATTTTTAGCATCTACTCTGTTACCCAGTGCGTTGTCAACTTGGAGGGCGGCAAGCTGGTCTGCAACACTGGCAAGTTCTGCCACATCCAAGAGATCAAAGGAGGCGAAATGATCGAGGTACCCTGAACTCATCACTTATCACACGCACAGTAAATCTACTTTATCGTTAAAATTTCCTCTCTTCTCTCGTTTTAGACTTTAAGCATGGGCTCCGTAACTCTCGTCAGGAAGAGCAAGAAAATGTGAAAAGCTGGACAGTGACAATTGAAATAAATGGCTATTTAAATACAATACATACGTTTGTTCATTGATCCTCCGTTTTTATCTACGAACCCTAAACGCAATTATTTTTTCTCCACTGCGCACGCGCACAAATTGCAGCGAGGAAGACAAGCATGCGCATTGCTTGCATCTTGTTCGTCACGTACCTTGCTTGCTTGCTAGACTTCAGGCTCGGTTTTGCTGCAGACAGTTGGGGTTCGCCTAACGGGGGATTGTTTAAAAAACAAAAAGCAAAAAAAAAAAAAAAGCAAACACCTGCCACGATATATCGTCGTCGCAAATGGCGAGGTACCTGCGACCCCCGAACTCCTCTCTCTTTGTTCGGAATATCTCCGAGGAGTCCAGGTAAGTCCTCATAGCCAAATAAATGCTAATGTAGCTAGAGCTAACCTCTCAAAAATGGCTAACTGAGATATTGCAGAAAAACAAGAAAGAAAAGACTCATTTCTTTAGAAGGAGAATAGTAACGTTGGTTACGAACCGCTGGTAAAATATCACCAGCTGCTTTATGCATTAGTTTTTTTGTTTGACATTTATTAGACAAAACAGCAAAAGTAATATTTAAACTAATTTAGAAAGCAATTGTCTTTATTGTTCCATTTTGAAGGTAGAAAGTTTAAAGCCACTAAAAGGACTACGTAACGTCCTAATACATGTCTTACATTTGCAGGCTATGCGGATTGCAACGTGCACACTGCATAGTAAAAACTCCTAAAGTAGATTATGTATTTGGAAAAATCTACCCTCGTTGCTTTTTTATGTTTGTGCAAATATTCCAAAATGTGTCTACCTACCTATTTTTTAATTGTATGATTATGTGATGAAATGTTTATTTAAATATTCAATATATATGGATGTTTTGTTTTGTTTATTGACACGAATCGTCATGCGGGTATCTCGCTGTGACCAGAGAAAATGACTGTAAGGAACTAAGCCAAAAGCCCAACAAAAGTTGCCATTTTGGACATTGAGTACTATTTATTAATTTTGTCAAGATTTGTCAGTTATTAAATATCGGCTGGTGCAAATTACACGTGTACTCATCTACCAAATGACCTGTAATAAATAACAATCAGATAACAGTAATAATAACGTTATGATCTAATCCACACGGCAGCCGTTTGCAGCTATTGGTGTGTGTGGTGTGTGTGTGTGTGTGAAGTTTTACATCCAAACCTCTAACTGAAATTACGTCCACTCACTGCGCCCATTTGGATCACTATTGTTCGTTCATAGCACAGTGTGCTCCAGTTCAGGTGGACTTATAAAATCAAAACAAAATAAAAATGTGATCATTTCATTATTTCACGACACTATAGGCCAGAAGATTTGCGGCACGAGTTTGGTCGTTACGGGCCTATTGTAGACGTCTACATTCCACTTGACTTCTATACGCGGCGACCAAGAGGATTTGCTTACATTCAATATCCTTTCTTCTTGTTTGCTGTTTCCACTGTGGTGTGTTCTCGTTTGTAACTATTATCTCTTCTGTTGTTGCCTCAGAATGGTAAAGATACAGTTCTGGAGAGCCAGCCCCCCCCTACCACTACACACAGAAAAGTTACCAGGTAGAGTAGCCAAAGCCAAAGACCAAGCGCTAGCAAAACAAAACAAAAAACAAAGCAAAAGCATCAAGATACAAAGAGGGGTGCGATCAAGCGAGAGAGCGGCCATTTTGACTGCCAAAGGGAGCGCCTCCATTTTATGGGCCAAAGGGAGGAAAAGCGGGCGAAGCGTGTTTATTGGGCAAAGACAAGTGCTCCGTTCCTCTGCCAAGGCAATAAAGAGCAAGCTCAAGTTCAAAGATCAAGCATGTTAAAAGGTAAACAAGACATTTTATATGTATCCTCCTCAAATCTGATCACATTTTATTGATGTGTCTTGTCCACAAAGTCTCCAATCACTGAACTCTTCGGTGTCGTGTATTGTACTTGATTATTTCATGATATGCCAGCACTGATCTGCAAGTGAATGTGTCCTTGAGAACATGACGGATAACGGCAGGTTTGTGTGATGCATGTGGTTCGGTTTGTCGGCTTTACAACACCAGCGACTAGTTGCTAATCGCTAATCATTTAACTTGGACTTCATCAGTCTGAAAGTTTGATCAACCTAGATCTTATGGGCGGGCGTGCGTGCGTGCATGTGTGTGTGGCCTTGCGTCCTGAAATTAAAACCTTAACCACGTCAGAACATTCGAAGATGTCCGGGATGCTGAAGACGCCCTCCACAACCTGGACCACAAGTGGATGTGTGGGCGCCAGATCGAGATCCAGTTCGCCCAGGGAGACCGCAAGAGTAAGACCATCATTTACTTTATGGACCCATTTGTGTCAAATTGCATTTTGAGGTGTTGGCAAATTTGATGTAAATTTTGAGGTAATGATAGCAAATTCGACGTTATTGTTTAGGATACATTGTGCCAATTCAATAATTGTTACGTTGTCCCGAAAAAGCTCCTAACCAGATGAAGTCCAAAGAGCGCCATTCCCCTCGCAGTTTCTCGCGCTACGACGATGATGACGACCGCGACGGGCGCCGCAGACGATCACGTAGCCGCAGCTATGAACGTCGCCGTTCGCGCAGCGCCTCATACGAACGGCGACCGCGGCGGTCGGTCAGCCCCAAAGAGTACGTACTGTCTTCTACACTCTGCGTTGCACATATTCTAGTGTTTATTTTGGCGCCCCCTTATGGTTGTTTATTTGCTGCTCCAGCTCACGCCCCTACGGCCGACACAGACGCAGCAAGAGCCGTGAAAATGACAAGTAAGATCTTTTATGTTTTACAATTTATATGTGGGGAAGTCAATGTTTGAGAAGGTGTTTTAAGAATTGTGTTCCGTTGTGGTCAGGCACAAAAGCGCCCAGCACGAGCGCCACAGGGCCCCGCGTGAGGCCGGATCCCGGAACCGCTCGGCATCCCGCTCGCCCTCGCCCTGCCGTTCCAGGCCCAGGGGCAGAAAGAGCGGGTCCCGCTCACACAGCCCCGCCGCCCAGGAAGAAGACTTCCGCCTGGCCCCAGGTTCCCACAAGCGCTCTTTTGGCCGCTCTCCATCACGCTCGGCGTCCCGCTCCGCATCCCGCTCGCGTTCACGCTCCCGCTCCTGGGCAGAGTACAAATCTGGAGGGCGCTAAACAACAGTTAAGTTTGACATTTAGTCACTTAAAAAACAAATTTTGTTTTTCTGCATTTTCTTGTTCATTGATGTTTTTCCATGTAGACTATGAAAATCTCTTCGAAGACATTGGCCATAATTTCCTTTCGTTGGATTGTTATGTTGGACTTTTCACTTCACTGTAAACTCCCACATCCAACAAAGGACTGTTTTGTTTTGCTTATTCTTTGGTTTTGGGTGATGACTGTAGCAGGTTGCGCAATAACAACATGAGATATAAGTACCTTTTTGTACTCGCTACTGAATTTCAGCAATACCTCTATTTTACCACAAGGAGACAGTGGACCTTTTCCATTCCATGTCAAGCGTTCAGGGTGAGTACTGAAATCTACTGTAAATGTTGTTTAAAATATGCCAGTACAGTAAAGATGAAAACGTTTTGAGACGCTTGCCGTTATTTCCCTTGGTAACATTTTTACTTAAAGATTCTCATCTGAGGTTTTACTGTAATTTGCTCATCAGTATGTTGCTATTTGTACTGTGGGCCACCATTCTCAAATTCTGTCGTTCAATAAAGTAATTTACCTGACAAAATTGACCTGGTTGGACAATATACATTAAATGAAGAAATCAACAGTCAAACGGTTTAGGGGGGATGGGGAAGGGATTATTTATTAATTTCATGTCAAATTTAACTTCAATCAATGCATTTTTCCATATTTTTTTAAACCAATTGTTACCAATAAACAGGGCATTTCTTCTTTCCAAAGAAAATGAGTGGGGACAAATTCAAATCCAATTTATGACAATACAAGTTCTAATTTAGCATGAGGAGACTGCAATGCATGACTTAACTGGATCAACAGCATATTAACATAAAAATAATCAGCTGGCGGAAGATCAGCTGAGAGGTAAGGGTGCTTCTAAAATTGTTTTTAGGACAAAAATAGTCAAATTGGTTTTCTAAGGGGCTCAAATTTAGGCATAACCCGAGTTACAAATTCATCCAGATAAATGTCGCGCAAATACAAATCTCCCCGGTTCCAATCGGCGACACATTTCTTTCACTCTACACTGCATCGTACAAAATCATAAAAACCATGTGCAAGATCTCCCAAAAGACTTCAGTGCAGGGCTCACTCATTCTGGCAAATGCTTGGTTTTCTTTCTTTTTCTTAACAAAAATATTCTTCAGCATCAACGAAGTCGAGACGGTGCTCGTCCCATACATTCAGTGTTATAATTAGTACTAAAAATACTTTCGTCTGCAAGCCTCCGCCGTACTCTGTGCTTGCAAATGTACAATATGCTACAAGAACTTTATACATGCCATCATTCTTATTAGTATTTACATGGCTCCTGAAAGACATGATCATCGAATGAGGTTTTGTCGTCTTTAGTCTGGCTATGAAGCAGATTCAATTCTGCACAGGGAAAGCAACAACGAATCAAAAGCAGAAAATGGCTCACGTGAGGAGGAAAACAAGATAGTCGATCGCGCATCTGATTCTAGACCGTCACAGCCTGTAACAACACATCTGGAGCAAGTGCAGTGCAAAATGGGCTCAAAATCATGATGGACCAGAAACAAACAGCGCACCACGCTCATAATGTCACAAAATGACAACGCAGCCTCATCTTTTCAACACAAACTTGTGCCGCAGACAGGACCAATTTTATTGGTCCTCTTCCGCATGTTACAGCGGGACGAGTGGGTGTTAAAAGATGAGATTGAGTAACAGAAGCAGGCGGGGGGGGCAGCTTTGGTTAACGCACGGCACCACCGAAGCACAACAAGACGACCTGGACACACTACAAACACCAAGACTCGACATTTGTCCGCCTTTCACGTGGGGCACTGACACTTTCAGAGTGAATGTCACATCTGTAATTTTACACACGCAGGTGTCGCCCCCTTCGTGATACTCCCTCCAAACAGGAGGACAATAGCAAGAGCAACGGCAGAAAAATGTCTTTGAGAGGCAGTGTGAACACGAGTGCCAACCGGGCCTTTGAGCAGCACGTCCCCAGTAGTGCATGTGCGCACAGCGCAATAAAAAAAGGTACGTACACAGGAGTCGACCGCCAGAGGCCCGTGTGCCATGATATCAACTTTCATCAAAACGCCATTAAAAAAGAATGTACACGTGATTTCCCTGCAGAATCGCAGTTGAGCGTCCTACTGTTTGAAAAACAAGAAAGCCAGAGGGGCTTCTCGTTTTTAAATGTGCTACAAAAAAGGAGACTGGACTGTGCTGGCAACCCGTTATCGAGTATAAAAAATAAAATCGGCTGTATATGTCCACAGAAGCGGACGGGAATTAAGTAACGTGTGGAAAAATAAGTGCACCCAATCTGCTTTGATAGCCATAATAAAAAGAACAAAACCCGACGCAAAAAAAAGGTGTTGTGTGGGTGGGTGTGTTGGATGGGGTATCCACTTTGTCGTCACCAGCGAGGCAAGAGGACTGTAATATCTGATTTGTTAAAAAAAAACAGCTCATTAAAAAGCGTATTACAGCCATTTTCCTCTTCAGGCTTGCACCTTCAAGAGGCTCTTGAGCTGGAAGGTCATCATCTCCCTACTCTCGCCGGCACTCATGGGGAAGGACACCCAGTGGCTGGGTGGCTTGGGCAGCACGCTGGGCGAGGGCGGCTCACTGAACTTGGGCCCAGCATAGCTGGGGCTGCCCCGGGCGCTCAGCAGTGTGTTGAGGTGGGACACGGCCCCCTCCCAGTCCTGCTGGTAGGCGGCGGCCAGACGGGCGATGGAAGCGGCCGCCTCGGCCTGCCGCGCCTCCGGAGAGCATTGGAACCCCAGAACGCCCTTGTCGCTGCTGCGCCGATGTTGGTGGAGGACACCGGCCCCCGCAGCCGACACCACCGTCATGTTGCCGTTCTGGTCGCGGCCCCTCTGCTTGCTTCGGCCCAGATGCTGGTTCTTCTTCTTGGGGCGCTCATGATGGGCGCCTGGAATGTTGCTGCACCGCTCTCCGCCGCCACCTCCCATGATACTTCACCTTGACTGTCACCTAAACAAACAGGTATGGGTGCCTTAGTTTTATGTGCTTTGACACATCTTTACCCATATTCCTTCTCCACCCTCAACAAAACCAAAATGCCATCTTCCTAAATTTGATGTCAAGAAAAAAAGTGTTTTTGACCAAATTAAGACTTTTTTTTTTAAGGTCCTGTTTTTGTTGCGTCAACTTACCCCAAAAAAAATTGGTTCATGTCCCATACAGCTTAAAATTGCAGCAATAGTTGTTATTTGATCACATTCTTAACATATGCAATGGCATTCCATGACTGTAGCATAACTTCTTGTTGATAACCTCATACAGTGTACTTACACGGTAAAGTAATAATTTTATTATTGACTTGTCAGTTTTGCCCCCCCAGTAAAGGACCGTTATAGGTCTGTCATAATAAGGCTATTGATTATTATTATTATCATCATCATCAATCGGATACAATTTTATTTAAATTACTGTGTTAACCCCCCCCCCATAACTGTTTACCCAATTATCTATGGTATTGTTTAGTTCCTACAGTAGATGTTTACTGGTCAATTAAAAAAAATATTTATTATAATCTCATTTAAAGTTATTGCTTACTAGCGTTCAATTTCTGCCCGTGGAAATGCAGTCGTTTGCCTACGTGCAGAAGCGCAAGCAGCGCCAGGACAGACAGCCAGCCACCCCTCCCCCATCGCCTCCACAAGACGAAAACAAGCTCGAGGCACGCACCTCTTTGTTGCCACAAAGTTACGCAGGAAGAGAGCCCTCTTCTTCGTCCTTTTCGCCTGTCTTCCGCCTCGAAACAGCTTTCTCCGTCCCCGAGAACAGTCGATGTTGGTGTTGTCGTCGTCGCGTCTCCTTCTGCTGGTATCGAGCGGTCTTTGTCCCGTCGAGTGTGCCGGGCTGGCGGTCGTCGAGTGCCAATGGGCGTCGCTTGATCGCGGAGCCCAGTAGAACATGAATTCACCTAGGCGCACACGATCCACCACGAAGCCGCAAGACCTATAATAATAATGATGATATAATAATTACAATAATAATAAAAAACACCATCGCACATTCGATTTAATAATTTGTCAACGTACACTTCCTGTAGTGACGCAGTTTCGCTCGTTTAAAGTCCACTTCTCACCGATAATTATGTGTTATTTGCGTTGTTACGTGATAATTAATCTAGTAAAGCGTTGGAGTGGTTCAATTGGCCGTCTCCGTTGTAGGTCAGTGTACTTTAGCGGAGAACAAAACAAAGAAGCTTTAGCTCTGTAATGGCGACCAGGAAGAACAAAAATAACTAGTCTCTTACCGACTTCTTAAGGCTTGATCGTCGAAGCCTTTCGTCCGGATTGTTGTTTTTGCAAAACAGAGATCCTTCGTTAGTGTTTCCCACTAATTCGGTTGATGGTCACCTAGTAGATGGGAAAACAAAACTCGGGGAAGCAGTCTGCTCCTATCTCTCCCTCGTCGTCTTTTCCGACTGTGTCTGAATTGCTACAAAATGTCGCCCTCATCTCGTCTATGTAGCTTGTGGCAGGCACCCTCCGACCAATTACATCGCGAGTTTGAAGGGCCCCGGCCAATCAGCGGCGAGTAAAACGGACGCATTCTTGCTTGTTGCCAGACGAGTGACGTCAGTGACTGACTTGTCTTTGTGTTTGTGCTTTCCGCAATTTCTCATAGTGAGAAGAGAAAACACAAAAAAAATACACCACATGTCGAGTGTACAAAGCTGTTTCGCTGTTTGACATTTTTGTTAGGTAACGCAATGTAATTACACAACACATACGCTACGGACAGGCCACCGTAAGGAGCGGATTAAACGTTATGTAATGTCGATCCTTTATCGAAATCGAACGCAGTTTTTAAGAAATCATTTGATGAAATAAGACGTTTTAGTATCTTGTCTTGTTTTTTTTCCATTTTGTGTCGAAACAGCTGCAGCAGGCTGGAAATGAAACCCTTCACCCACCCATCAACCCCCACCCCCATTCCTCAACTCACTAAAACATTGTGTTTCGACCCATGGGAGACTTAACTATTTTGCGAGGTGGTGGTGCTGTTATATTTAGGCCAAACAAAACTCCAATAACTAACCTGTAATTTGCTACAACTAAATCACTGCTGTCAGATAATCAAATGGCACAACATGACCAAGTTTTTCTTTATCAGTTTCAGAGCAATATAATTGAGTCTCCAGTAATTCTAACTTGCATTGTTTTGGAGTATGGAAAGAAGCCAGAGTACCCGGTATCCAGGTAAACAAGGAAAAAAAAAATTTTTTTTCTTTTGTTGTTGTGTCTTGTGAAACTGGTAAGTAGGTAAGGGACAGGAAGTCATACGTAACAGCCATAACATAACTTCCAGACTAACAACAATTGGGGAACCTCACGTTCTGGCCTTTGTACCACTTAATCTCCGCCATACGTCAGCTAGTACAACCTTGGCCATGTTTGCACAAAAAAGGTAAAAACTCGGGAGAGCATGATCAGTCAGTCAAGAGTGGCTTTCCTCCGCTGGAGAGTGTGTGGACTTTTAAAAGTTGCACAACAGGCAGGGGGGAGGGGTGGAGTCGTTAATCACAAGTCCCAAACTAAGGAAAGTAGGTCATCAGCAAGGCCTTTTGCGGGTCGCATCGACCTGGCATGAAGGCCACGTCACCATATTTGTCAATGTAAACATGACACCCATAGTAAAAAAAAAAAAAAAGAACACGTCCATGTCATTTGATTCTTCAAGCAAAAAACCTGGCACACTAACTCAGTTTTTCCTCCCCAAGTTCACTCGAGGCCTGCATTGTTTACGGAATGATCCCTTTGACTGTGCGAACCTGAAGTACGTTTGAAACTGTTTTCACATGTTGAGATTTCATAACATTCAGATAGACTTGCTCAGGGACAACTGCTTTAAATAAACAAAACAGAGTCCTTCTGGAGAGTAGTTTGCTTTGTTCCTTATCTCAGTTTCAAGGTCTTGGTTCAGTCCACATTTGTGCAAAACAAGTGGTTTTCATTTGTCAAAACGGAACCCATTTAATTAAAAATTTAAAATAGGAAAAAAAAGTCAGCCGCAAATTTTTAATCAAAATAAAAATCACACCGAACGGCAAAAAAGTTTTTCTTTTAGGAAACATTTGTGGCTTTTGTTTGGCTTTGAAGAAAGAGGCAGGGAGAGGTTGTTGAAATGAAAGCCTAAGTGGTTTGCGTCACTAGAATTATTTTCTTGTTACGCCGGTTTCATTGCCAATGAGTGACCACAATTCACCTGCTGCCAGAAACCTATTGCCAGTCACGACGACAAAGGTGGAGCTGCACTGTGTTTGTCCGTGGAACCAATGCGATTAGCGAGCAGGGCTTTTATTTCTGACTAGCTTCTTGACCTTCACTTAAACGGGTGCGCCAACTTGTTCCACTGTTCTTCCTCATTCCAAATGTTTCATATGGAAAGTAATACAAGTCCTGCTGCAGTATTACTTTACGTGTTTCAACATGGTTTGGAAAAATGCCTGAAGGCGTCGTAATATATTCCAGCCCAGAAGTTGATGACGATACCGTCTTAAAGTATGTCAAGAAATACCACACAACTGCTTAGGGAGTTAATTGACCGGAGTAGCGTTAACGGCGCAAATTGGTGTCATTTCACATTGAGACCTGTTTTGTTCTCAATGTTTTGCGCATTAAGCTCGAAAAACACAGACTTTTTTTAACATTTTTGAAAATATCTGTAATAACTACTTTATTAAACCAGCCATTGTGCTTCCACTGCAAGGAAAACAAAGTGAATTTATATGCTGTGATGTTCCCTACCGCCGTCTAGTGGTGGGGGTCTGAAGTGCACTTGTATCTCAATGCCGGGTTTTACAGGATCTCCAAGTGAAATGATTGCCTCTTTTCTTCAATTTTTCCTATAATAGTGAAATGAAACGTTCCATTTAGATGACCGGGCAACAGACCACACTCAGGCTGATGCTTCCTTGTATTATTTCATCCTCTCATCATCATCATCATCATCCCTCCCTCTCGCTCTGTCCAATTGGTCTTATTTGCTCTCCTCTTGTGCTCACATCACTAAAAGTGGCGAGCGCAAACAGCAACAGGTAAGCAACCTGCCGTGAGCTTCTTCACATGTCAATTTTGAAATATGCTAATGCAAGCTGTCATATTGTTGGGCAATACTTTGGGGAATCGTCATGATTTGTGATGATGAATTTCTGCTGAACTTGGTGCATGTGGAATAAGTGACTCAACGTCACATTTCAGTTGTGAAAAAGGGGATGTGCTATGTATTTGTTTAAGTGATTAATAGAAAAAGAGGAAAATCAACTTTCCCAAATGATAGCACTTCTTCATTCGACAGTTTGTTTTCACAATCATCGTAATTTTAAAATGATATTACATGTATATGTATTATATACATGTACATGTATCATATAACAATGGATTTTGATTGATAGCATGACTTTATATTTAAGTGTATTTTAGAGATTTCTAATTCACGCTAGTTTGATAGTTTAGGAGTATTTACATGTTGTATTTGAATGTGTAATATGAACATTATAGGCTACTTGAATCATCATACTTTATTCTTTTCATTAAGGTGGCTATTTAATCATGTTATTGAGAATACATCGTTTGGTATAATCTATACAATTATATTTTCATGTTAGATGTTTCGTGTGTATATTTTGACATGTTTTATTTGATGCTTTATATATCAAACTGTTACCTAATAGTGTAAATATTTAGTATAAACAATGGTAAGTTACAGTATCTTAAGGCCTCTCTTGACAACAGGTAGCTTGTACTAGAATGGATTTATTGTTCCTAAAAATTTGACTCTAATGGTCCACCCCCATTAATGGCTCCATTATTTAATACCTCAGCCCAATCCTCTTACATTACTTCAATCTATTGATTGCATATAGGGGAAAGGATTCATAAAAGCTGACCGACCTTCACTTTCTGATTACAAGTCCGCTACCTCATGTGTCCACCAGGGGGCGGTGCATCGTGCATCCTCATTGTCAGGAAATTAACTGGAGCCTTTTGAAAAATAGTCCAAAAAGTGAGTTTGGTGATAAATGTATTTATTTTTTGTGCTGTATATCAACTGAAGACAAGTTTTACAAATACATTCACGCCGATCTCTCGTCTTTATGGCCGACATGTTCGAGGCCGTAATGATCATTACATTTGTTTGCTTTGAGCTCCAAATGACTTTCCACTTTCCCTTAAAAATGTCAATGTTCCCTCTTAGCTCGAAGTTCAATATTGACAGAGAGGACTCGTAATTACATTTTGTGCTTATTATTGTTGCTGTTTTTGCCCCTCCCTCCCTTGGCAGGAAACGTCTGCCCTTAATTGGTGTTGGAGTGGAAAAGGTTGTGCTGGTTGGCGCCCATGAGGTTTGACATTTAGCTCATTGTATATGACAGTCACAATGTGATTACGTATAACATATTTTATTGTCGTCAAGGCGCTACAAAACCGAAGGGCTAAAATGGAGGAACTGGAGAATCCTTCTTTAGTGCTCACCCAAGTCAAAGAAAACACGTCTGCTTCAACGGGTAAGGGAAGATGCTTGAGTGGGTGATCTTTGACTCAAGTGACACGAAGCAAAACAAGGATCTATGCGTTTGGTATGCCTCATCAATAGATACGATGCGCTTCTCGGTTTTAGACGATCTGAAGGTTTTCTCCCAGTCAACAGGTCCTGCGAGAACCTGGAATTCTACATGGTCCTAATCGCGGCAGAGAAGACGGCCATCGGCTCCATCTGTTTCCTAGCCGGGCCCATCACGCTGCTGGAGAACGCCGTCATCCTTGGATTGATCGCCGCCACGAGCTCGCTGCGCCAGCGTCCCTCCTACATCTTCATCGGCAATCTGGCGCTGGCCGACGTCTTTGCCAGCTGCTTCTTCACCACCAGCTTCCTGGACTTCCACCTGTTCCGCCGCTGCGACGGCCCTACCGCTTACCTCTTCAAGCTGGGCGGAGTCACCATGGCCTTCACCAACTCGGTGGGCAGCCTGCTGCTGACCGCCCTGGACCGCTACCTATGCATCCACCGGCCGGCCGGCTACAAGGCACTGCTGACTCACCGTCGAGCTCTACTGGGGTTACTCGCCCTCTGGAGCGCCACTATCTTCATCTCGACGCTGCTGTTGATGGGCTGGACGTGCCCCACTGGATTGGCATCGCCGTGCTCCCACCTCTTCCCCTACATCAGTCGGGGCTACCTGGCCTGCTGGACCAGCTTCATCCTGGTCCTCCTGGTGCTCATCCTGGGTGCTTACGTCCTGATCCTGTGGAAAGCCCACCGCCACGAGGCCTCCTTAAGCAACCTCCAGGGGGCGGTGGGGGCAGGCCACGCCCGCATGAGGATGGATATCCGGCTGGCGCGCACCTTCGGCCTGATCCTGCTCACCCTGGTGGGCTGCTGGCTCCCAGCGCTCTCCTTCATGCTGGCCGACGTGGCTGTGGAACTGAGCCGCACCCAGCAGCGGGCCTTCGCCTTCTGCAGCACCCTGTGTCTCCTCAACTCGGCCGTCAACCCCCTACTCTATGCCCTGCGCTGCCGGGAGCTCAGACTGGCCCTGCTGCACCAAGTTAAGGTCCTCAGCCAGGCCGCTCCGTGTAAGAAGGCCACTGCGGGGGATTCAGACCAAAGAGCACCATCAATGGAGAACTGTACCACACAGGAACTACCCGGAAGCTCTCAATTTTGCTCAGTATTGGAACTAACAGACAGGCAGTAGCAACTGGATATTAGGACACTAAAACGCAGGGCTCGGTAGTAGTTCTCAAGGAATAAAAAAAAAAGAGATCCAAAGTCAAACGCTGCTTGCGGCGTAAGGGTCACAATCTTAAGTGGCTAACGTTAGCTTAAGCTGAACTAATGAATTTAGAAATGTGAGGGGGGGAAAAAAAAAATCCAGCTTCATACTGAGAGAAACAGAGTAGATTCTCAGGTAGTTCAGTGTCTTCTGGCTCACAATGAGATTTTGGTGGTGCCGAAATGGAGCAGATTGAACCCCAGCGAGTTTCACTGTGATTAAGTGTTATATTGTCATGTATGACTTTGTAATTGTCGTGGAGTACAATGTTTTGTTTTCTAGGTATGTGATGACATGAGGATATGCTTGTGTGTGTGATGTATGGCCCTATAAGAGCTTGGGGGTGTGGTGTGTGTATTTTAGGCAGGGGCAGTTACACTAACTGCAAGTGAAGGCCACAAAGGCTCCTATGCAGAGGGGGATTTAAATGGGGCACATGCCAGAAGAAAAGACTGCTGGGGGTGGAGGGTGGGGGCAATACACCACTAGAGCATTCTTTTGTTTTGAATAAAGGGGGGGGGGGGCTACTGCTAAACGCTCCCATTGACACTGATGTGGGAAGCACCATAAATTACTGGATTTAACCCCCTCGCATCTAATCATTAAAACTATACTGCTGTTTGATTTAAAATATCGAAACGGTCTCGCCGGACGGACCTTAGCTTCTGCTGCTTCATCACTCCTGCCCAGAAGCTCAGAGGGAAGATGGCTTTTTTGGGTCACTGGTCACATTAGACAAAAACCCTCGCTGTGTGTTTTTTTTTTTTTTGAACCCGTCCATTTTCATTTGATGACTCAACATAGCATGAGAATATTTTAGTGTCACGTTGGCTGTTTTTATTGTATTGATTATTCTTGTGTTTAGATGTTTATGTACAACACTTTCAGGGCGATGATTTTAAGGTGCTCAATAAATCAAATTGAGGATAATATTGAGAATTAAAAAAAATAAACCATTGTGTTCATAACCATTCCTCTCCCTTCTCTACACAAATTTAGTCCATGTACTTGCTAGCGATTAACAGGTGAAATGGTTGTTTTCGCAAGTCATATCCACGGTGAAATGACGTTGGCGAGCTTGTTAGAGGGTGCTGACTTAAAAGGCGTCATTTTGACTAACCCTAAGGTGAAAAATACACAATTAGACGATGGCTCAAAGAATTAAGTTTGACGTTCAGCTTTTGTTAGCTTACGTTTACCTGAACACCAGAGACTTTAGTTGGAGTTCAACTCAAACCATTACTCTAACCGCAGGGGAGGGTCCGTAACAACACGTTATGAAAACAGAGTTAGAAGTCATAACATGTTTATTTTTTAAAATGGGTTAATAAGAATGTCTAGAAAAACGTATGACTCAAATATACCGGTGAATAAGAAAGGACAACAAGCAAGAAGTCGCTACATTACGACAACACCCCGCTCTCTGTTGCTCATTGGTACGCTCTGCCATTGTGACGTTTGAAAAATTCAGTAAGCTCAGTCGGTTCTTGGCCCTCAGAGAGAAAAAGCCGTTGTCGTGGGAAGGAAGATAGACGCCTCGAAGCCCGGAAAAGAACGGCCGGCACCGGCATCAACACTCACTGAATTTCCTTTCTATAGGCTTGACGTCCCATTTTTCCGCCGAAGATGGCCTGCGGGGCGACGCTAAAGCGCTCGATGGAGTTTGAGGCCCTCCTCAGCCCCCAGTCTCCCAAGCGGAGACGGTGCAACCCCCTACCGGGGACACCCGGCACTCCGTCCCCGCAAAGATGCAACAACCTCCGCACCGCCGGCGACGGCCCGACGCACTCCATGTCGCCGCAAAGCGTGGCGGGCGAAAACAGACTCACGCCAGGTACGATTTAACATGACCTGATTGCTGTTTTTGTTGCCTTTACTGGGGTGGGTGTCATGGGGAGGAGGGGATTTGGGTGGAGTGGTTAGCTTGAATGGGGGTTGGAAGCTAGCGCTTAGCTCGCTAGGCTAACATCCGAGAGGGGAATGTCGTCGTTGAGTTGTTGCTGATTAATGACTTCTATTTCCTCACGTTTTCATTTAAATGCACCATTAATGGCATCCACTGTACAACACGTAACCACGAAATCGAATGTGAATTCATTTTGTTGGCCTTCAATGTTGAAATCGAAGTTGTAAATTTCACTTATTAATGTGGAGGGACGTCACGTCTTCCTTCCGTAGCCGTGATGTCTACCTCATGTGTCGTCATATAAGATGTTGCAAAATGACAGGGAAAGGTTGAACAAATGATAGCAGGCTAATAGGATTGCAGGCTGCTAATTAGGAGCTGGCACAATCATCTTGGATTGAGGTGGTGGTTGGGTGGCGGGGTTTCCATTATTCCTTTCCTCCTGAGGGTGGGAGGGCATTGTTCATTTCCTTGATGCCTTTGCCTCACTCCTCTCTGATAAACTGAGGTGCAGAAGCAGGAATTAAAGCTGCAAAAGAGATTCTGCATCATCACCGCAGCAAACCCTTGAAATGCTCGACCAACTTTGATGCCATGCTTAACCTATGCTTGTCACTTAATTCAGCGTTGTCCGTTTGTCCAGGGTAATGATTTCCAACCACATTAGCATGCTGCAAGGAATGATCGGTTTACCATGGACAAGATTCTTAATACTGCCGTTTTGGTCTTTTGGTGACACCTGGGAGCTAAAAAAATGAAAGGAAGTCAGGAGTTTGGTTCTAGAGCATCAATTACACATGGAATTTGGGTATTTGTGGTCCCATTGCCTGTGAATAGCTGCCGTCAATTGTATAGTGAAATCTGAAACCCAAAATTCTAACTGTCGGCAACATTAAACCTTTAACCGCGCAACCGAACATTTGAATATTGTTACTAGACAACAGATGTAAAAAAAAACGATGACGCCTAAAGATGATTGAGTCTCCTGGTCTCTTCACGAGACCGAATGCATGCCCCTTTGTCACTTGATCAACCTATCAGCCATTTTGTACTACATAACCTTCTCCTGTGGCGCTGTAGCAATAAAAAGCCAAAGAAAGGGCCATATGGTTTATTTCGACCTGCCAGACCAGGAACCTTGTTGAGCACGTGCATGAAGGCCGACACAGGGAGTGGTACTTATCGATTACGCAGCATGCTCATCGAGCTTGATGGAACGCACACGCACACACGCGCAGCTGTTTTCTGACAAATACATCACGTACTTCTGCTCAGTCACAACTGTGTTATTCCGGTTTGACATTTTGTTTCTCTCCCTGGAAACGTTCACTTGAAGTTCATGCAAATGGCCTCTTCCTCATTTTACAAAATGGTTGACTTCATTTGATAAAATAGCTAGACTTGGTACAGTACGTCGCTTAGCTGTTAAAAACATCAGTGCTCTAGTGCACTTTAATCTGATGCTGAAATTTCCTCGTTTCCTGTAAACTCACAGTGGCCTTCAGCTACTAGCATCATGCCAACGCCAAGTGATGAAAAGACAAGACTACACAAGAGACACCAGCCAACAAACAGCACAATTTTCACGTGCTAGAAAAACAAACTCCTCTTGTATTGCACATTTTCCAATGCAGAAGTTTCCTGGAACGCTCACAGTAGCATGTGGCCCCTAGCATTATGCTAATGTTTAGCTTGAAAACGACCAGTGAGGGTGATGCGGGGTGGGAACAAAACAAAACAGTGTTCCATTTTCCCTTTTCTTTTGAACGGAGACATGTCCCAGTTTCCTGGAATGCAGCATTGCTTCAATGCAGTGCAGGCCCTGAAGCAAATGGTCGCCTTTTGTTGATCTACTGTAACTTGAACTGAGCCATCATAGGCTTCAGCGCTCCCCCACACACACACGCTGGTTTTTCTCACAGCCCAGCCACTCGAGTCCAATCTATGTGCTGGATCTCGTGTCTGCTTCATTGTTTGGTCAGCGTCTGAGCCTTTGAGCTCGCTCTGGATTTTTCGCCATGTTTCTCCCTCCCCGAACTCCCGGAAGGAAGTGTCTGTGATTGATTGCTCAGCCTGGCCCATTGTTACCGAGCAAAACCCCAGAGTTGAGTCGGTACTACTGATGAGGACGTAGGCAAATATGCGCGGGGACATCTTTGAACAATCGTCGCTGGCCACGTGACTTCTAGCGGTACACGTTGCTTCCACGAATGCTTCCCTTGCTTGTCAGCAGCTGATGGGCAGCTTTGGACCCTCCACCCAAGATAAATGAGAGTTTGCTGTTGCCTTTTCTGTTTGGCTAATTCACTTGAGCCTGCTAAATTGAAAGGTTCTACTCTGTGATCCAGCCAGTGAAATGGCCACTTTCCAGAGGGGCTTTAGATGCGGTGTTCACATTTGCTTATCAGCTGGTTTGTTTTCACAGGAGCTTTTGTTAAACTTTGAACCTTTAACGATAAATGTGAAGCATCGCACGATTACTACTGCGGCTGTTGTGAAATGCGTTACGTAGGTAATTAGCATGCTAGCAGTGGTTTGCACATCAAAAAGTTGATAATGACCAAAATGCTCCAAGTCATCATCAGTAATGCGTGCTCGAATTGATATGTTGTTGTTTGTCGTTCTACAGAGCAGATCTTCAAAAACCTGCGCCAGGAGTACAGCCGGATCCAGAGGAGGCGGCAGCTGGAGGGTGCCTTCAACCAGACGGAGGCATGTGGACACTCTGACGTCCCCAGCCCCTCTTCATCCCTGCACGCCCCCTGCTCCCCACCAGGTAGCTGAAGACCAGCACTTGTGCTGATTGGAGGAAATTGCTAGCTTGCGCACGACTCGCAGCCATTGGTTGAATTTGTGGGAAACGTTTGTGAATTTGAAACTAATTATATTTCAAAAATGTCCTTTCGTTTTTAAAAAAAACACACAAAAAATCTTTTTTGGGTTGTCAGGCGCCTCGAGACGGGACCAGCCCTCGTTCACGCTGAAGCAGGTGAGCTACCTGTGCGAGCGCTTGCTCAAAGACCATGAGGAGAAGATCCGCGAGGAGTATGAACAGATCCTCAACACAAAACTTTCAGGTAAGTGTAACAATTACATTCTCTATGCTATGGAAATCAGATGGACTCCCGTGATTGGTCGATCGAAATGAACCCATTTGATCATTTGGGCTTTTCTCCACAGAACAATATGAATCCTTTGTGAAATTCACGCAAGATCAGATCATGCGAAGATACGGCGCCCGGCCTGCTAGTTGTAAGAATACCAACTTATATTTGTGAAACATCTTTTTGTGTTTAGGATTTATTTTAAATGTTTTATTGGACTTTTTAGTTTGATGAAAATAGTCTTCAAAGATGCCTACGCACTGCCCTTGGCTTCTTTTCAGATGTCTCTTGAATGCGCCACCACGAGTTCCAAGCTTCTTCCTTCGCACACAAGATGGCTGCTCTTCTAAGGCCCTCTACCACTTGATTTTTATTTATTTTTTTTAACCCCACCACCAACACACGCGCACACACACACACACATGCAGACACACACATGCACACAGACAAACAGTGCCATGGTTTAAGTTAAAACTGTTCCCGCTGGCCAAAAAGCTCGACGAAATCTTGAGAAGATGACCTTTGTCCTGTTGCCCCCGCCCTCCCGCCTGTTGTTTGTCTTTAATTTTTTTTTTTTTTTAGTTTCTCATCACTGCTCTTGCTGTCTCTCTCTACCTGAAAATGTGGACTGAAGCCGATCCCCGTTGTCCAATCTCTGGCCTGGCGCTGTAGACTACAAAGCTTATTCTTCTTGGCTCATGTGATAGAAGCTCTTTGGAGTGAGCAGCTGTATTTAACGCCTCTCATGTCGTCCCTCCTTGCTCACTCTTTCTCTGTCAACATGAGACTGTGCTTTTTTTCCTCCCTTTTGAAAAAAAAAATAAAAGTTCTGCAAATAAAATTTGCCAGTTGGATTCTGTCTTGATTTCTAACAATTTTCTATATTTTACATTGTATGTTTCAAATGCGGGAGGCTCGGGTGACAGTTTGATTCCACCTCCGGCCCTCCCTTTGTGGAGTTTGTATGTTCTCCCCGTGACTGTGTGGGTTTTCTCCGGGCACTCTGGTTTCCTCCCACATCCCAACAACGTGCTTGGTAGGCCGATTGTGCACTCCAAATTGCCCCTAGGTGCGAGTGCGGTTGGTTGTTCTTCTGTGTGCCCTGCGATTCGCTGGCATCCGGTTCAGGGTGTCCCCCGCCTATTGCCCGATGACTGCTGGGATAGGTTCAAGCACGCCCGTGGCCCCCGTGGGGACAAGCGGTACAGAAAATGGATGGATGGATGGATGGAATGCAGTTGAGTACAGAGTGAATGATTCAAAATTCCAAACTTTTATTAAAACAGTACGTTCATTATTACTTTTCAAGTTAAGTACGGTTTCTGATGAGAGTCCAGTAGTTTACTCAAAAATACAGTATAATATTTGCTTTAAACAGGAGTGTGACATTATACGGACTTGAGCGCCTCTGTGTGGTATACTAACGTAATAACACCTCACTTGTGCTGAATAGACTGTACTACGTCCATAAAAATCAGGCTGGATTCACATGACCCCAGTACCGGTGGCCTTAATCATTTACTGCTTATATTTTTTAAATTTGTTATGAATGTTAGGGCAAATCAAGCTTAGCCGTCTCGTTCTAGTTTACGGGCGTGGCATGCAGGGAGAGGCGGGAGCTAACAGGTAGGTAGACTCAGGTAGCTAACAGAAGCTGACAGGTAAGCAGGTAAGCTAGCCGCCCTCCTCCTCCTCCTCCTCTTGGACAACTCGGAACTCTGCAGTAAGACGGTCAAATATTCCGAATTACGTGCGTCTTTGTTTGTTTAGTCGCTGGGAAGAAGGAAGGGGAAAAAGCTCAGGGGACTATAATTATCTTCAAGCCATTTTTCTCCCCTCCTCCTCTTCCAGTTTTCATTCGAGACGAGAGACGACGACGCCGGCTAGCAACAGAGGCTGCACACAAATGAAACAAATCTAAAAACTGCCGAAACTAAACAACGGACGAGCTGCCCCTCATCGATCCTAACCAAGCACCGGGTCGACAGTGTTTTTGGCTCGCCTCCCGGTCAAGTTTGAAGTGAGTTTGCATACTTAAATTACGCTCCTTTCTGCCGCTTAATATATTTAGAGTTGTGATCGTGTTTGTTGTTGGCTTAATAACGCAAAGATGAGCGGCATGATCTGTGTGTGTGGGGGGGGGGGGGGAAACCAGTTAGTTCCGTGCATGCTTGATCTGCCTTGAGGAGGGAGCGCAATGACATTTAACTGGACATTTGATTAGGTACACTCCCTGAGTTTAAACCAGTGTTTCCAAGAGTTTATTTAGCCAAGGCCCACTTTTTATATTTAAAAAAATAAACGAATTCAATTATCACCATTTATATCAACTGCACATACAGTTGAAAATATAAATAAATAATTTTGTGCAATGTCAGATTGGTTGTGTGTCACGTATGTTTTTCCGCCGCAGCAGTGGCGATGGGCGATGTGGACCTGGAGCAACAGGAGCCGTTCCCCGTGGAGCGGGAAGAGCAGAAACAGGACTCCCAGGCCAGAGATGATCTCCCAGACGGGAGGCGGAAGTTGGGATACTGCGAGAAGTTCCAGCAGAGCATCTCTAGGTGGATGCTTCCAGAAGACTCCCGCAGCACCTACCTGCAGAGGGCCAACTGCTGCCCACCGCCCATCTTCATCATCATCATCAGTGTTGTAGAGGTATGACATCCGCTTGGGTCATCTTGAATAAACATTTTGGACTTCAAGCATCACTTCCTTCCTTTTTTGTGGTTCATGATTCATCACATGAGCTCAAAGGAGAATAGGAACATCCCAAAAAAACATGTCCACTTGAAAGACTTGCAATGCGTAAATCTTTTGCGGGATGGTGAACGCTTTAAATATAAATCTCGTGACATCATACTGTGGCAACACCCAGTTGAAGGCACCAATCAATTCGTGTTCAAGCTAAAAACTAAGTATGACAAAAAAGTCAGAATTACGGGAGTAATGAGTAAGGGTGGTCATTTATGGGGAAGTCATAATCTGAAGAGGAGAATGCACAAAGAAATTTAATAATGAATAGGCTATTGGAGAAAATGAATGAAGGAGTGAAAATAATTTGACGTGAAACAAAGTTATAGACAAAAATAAAATCTAAAGAATAAAGGATTAATCCAAAAAGTGTCAGACTCTGGTATAGTCGGATTTTTAATGATTATTGCAGATGTTAGTCAGTGCAGGAAGTAGCAGTGATAAACCCCAACCCCTCAAAATAAACAAATCCATAATAAAAATAATGGTCACAGTGAATTTAACGCATTTTGTCTCCAGCTGTGCATGTTCATCTACTACGCCGTGTGGAAGCCTCAGAAGCAGTGGGTGACTTTGGATGAAGGCATCTGGAACAGCCGCCTCACCTACCGGGCCGAGTACAGGCAGGAAGCGTGGCGCTTTCTCTCCTACATGTTTGTCCACGCTGGGTGAGTGCGGCCTAACGTCCGTGGGAAAGACAAAGAAAACAAACGCCACATGTTTTCATGATCGCATTACAAGCTGCTTTAGCTTTGAAGTCTCACATTCGACCACCTCAACTGCACTAAAATGCCTCACATAGCTTTAGGATAAGGAAAAGTTAGTTCAAACTACTAACGGTGCCTGAATTCCATCAAGTGTGGAGCACATCGTGGGCAACTTGTTCATGCAACTGCTGCTGGGCATCCCCTTGGAGCTGGTCCACAAAGGCTTTGAAGTGGGAATGGTTTACATGGCCGGAGTCTTGGCAGGTGAGGAGCGCTCTCGACGGGAACGTTCAAAGATCATTTTTAACACGTTTGCATTGTCTTACATCCAGGCTCACTGGCGAGCTCCATCTTTGATCCTCTCAGTGCCCTGGTGGGGGCTTCCGGGGGGGTCTACGCCCTCATTGGAGGCTACTTTATGAATGCTGTGGTGGTGAGGCTCCTTATGTACTACATGATACCGTTGTAATTGTTTACAAGCACAAAGTAATAATTTTGTTAAGCAAAAACAAATCGCAATTGTTAAAAAATGAAGTTACAATTGTGATTTATTTTGACATTACAGGAAGAGACAAAAATTGAACAAAGAAAGTTGTAATTGTACCCTAATACGTTATTGTGATGAAATAAGGTTTAATTTTCTCAGACTGAGTTTGTAATAATTCAAGAAAAAAACTAGTTGTAAAGTTGCAATATAAGACAAATAATATTTAAAAAATCATTTTCAGGAGTCAAATTGTATATAATAAATTTTTTTACTTTTCGTGTTGCAGAATTTCCGAGAGATGATCCCGCTGCTCGGTGTGTTTCGCATCCTTGTCATCGTGCTGATTGGTAGGCAGACATCTTTTATTTTAATTGACACTTTTTCAAAAAAAAATTCTATTCAACTATTGAGATGTATGCTATATGTTGCAGTGGGCGTGGACTTTGGCTTCGCCTTCTACAGAAGATTTGCCGGCGACGAGGGAGGTATGAAGGTACGTGCGCCTGCTTGCTGTGTCCTCGCTAGAAATCCAACTTGCTTGCCTCCAGCGTGCCACATAAGATCAGGAGGTGCTTCATTTGCTTTTTCTCGTAGTCCATCAGCCGATCGTGTTATAACTTGCTTCTTGCTTCTTGTAGCTTCAAACCCTGCCACAAAAATAGCAAACTTTACTTAAAGTAAAGTAACTTGCTGACTCAGTAACGAACCAACCTATCTACTAATAACATGCCTGTCCACTATCTGACTAAAAATAAACTAGTAACCAACTAACTAGGTAGCTATCCCAGAAACAACAACTGTTCTAACCGGTAACTAGGCTACTAAGTAGGTAACTAACTAATGCTTCAATGATTTCTTGTAAAAGGCGCGTAAGAGAAGTTTAACCCAGAATTTCCTGTGATGGCCAGGTGTCGTTCGTGGCTCATTTTGCGGGCATCGTTGCGGGCATGACTGTGGGCTACGTGTTCTTTAGCGATTACAACAAGAAGCTGCTGAAGGACCCTCGCTTCTGGATGTGTATCGTGGCCTACCTGGTCTTCTTCCTCTTTGCCGTGATCTTCAACATTTTTATTTCGCCTGCACCGTCCTAGCATAGCCATTCAATATTTGTTAGTTTCAGTTTTCGCCTATAGTTCTGCAAAGTTTTTACATTGTATTTTATTGTCATTTAATGCATGTCATATTAAAAACATGTCCGTTTTCAGTTTGTCTATGTTGTTATGACTATTTTAGTTTAGTTTAGTTTTTTAGTTTAGTTTTAGTATTAACCACTTAGTAGCTAAAAGTAAATATAAAAGCAACTTGAAAAGCTTAATGTTGACTTATTAACGCTCATTCAGTGTTGTGATAGTAGCGTGTAAAAGAAGAAGTGGTCTTCGCAGGTTTTAGTGGCCTTTGAAACACCATTGATCCTATTAACATAACAATGCGCTATAGATTGAACCAGGCCTGTGTGGACAGTAATGTATTGACGAGGATGCCCGCAGTCTCACTTTTTCCTCCTATGACACATGCCCATTCAGTGTTAAGTCATGTTATTTACATGTGTTTGCTCAATAGGTGTGTGATCGTACATGGTCGCCAACTTGGCATGTACATGTACGTCTTAAGCAGACGCGCTTTGGTGTGATGATCAATATTTGATGTTTCCAAACAATCCCTCCCTGCAGAGATTGACGTCGATAAAGCCGTGACCTAAATGCACATTTCGCGGACTTCCTGTGGAATTGATGTTGTTGCCGCGCTTCCCTGAACAACAGCTTTGTACCGCATTAGCGCGATGAACGATGGGGATCGCTCAGAAGGCGAGGTGATCCCAACCCATTTGTTAGTTCACTTTTGTTTTGCTGCACTGTTTTTTTGCGGGGAAGACCGCATGACCCACGGAGATTTGAGTCACCATCGGCAATCTGTCCACGCCGGAAGGTAAACAACTTATTATTACAACATTACAAATGTGCGAAATTTGAGTTTTTTTTTTTGTTAAGTTGAAGCGAAATGGACCATGAATGTGGTTGCATTATTTTCTTGTACATGAAAACATGAATTGACTTAATTTGTTTACTCATTTTACCTTTCTAACATGTCTTAACTATAACTACTCTTAACTTCTAACTTTAACAACTATCAAAATAAGCTTACTGTATAAACTGTATATACTGTATAATCCTCAACATTGTTTTGAAATGATTATTTAAGCTTTTTGAATTTTACTTAATTTGTATGAATGTTTTGCCAGTTGCAGAATTCAGATTCTCCCATCTTGTACTTTTACAGTCACAATGGCAAGATGGACGACTGGAACGTTCTGGGTGGCATCTTGGAGGAGCTACACGCGCACTCCACAATGGTGGGAAAAATGTGGCTGACGCTGCTGCTCGTGTTTCGAATGTTGGTGCTGGGCGTGGCGGCCGAGGACGTCTGGACTGACGAGCAGGACCACTTTGCGTGCAACACGCAGCAGCCGGGCTGCCGCAACGCCTGCTACGACCTGGCCTTTCCCGTGTCACTCGTGCGTTTCTGGGTGCTGCAGGTAGTCTCCGTGGCGTCCCCCTCACTGGTCTACGCCAGTCATGCTCTCTACAGGCTTCGGGCTCTGAAAAAAGCGCGGCATCTTAGGAAGGTCTCGCTCAGGAGACGGCTGGAGGAAGCGGAGTCGGATGAATCCAAGCAGCGAATTGAGCTGGCGCTGAAGCGGCTCGAGCGTGGGAGGTGTAACAAGGCACCCCTCAGGGGGACGCTGCTGCGCACCTACGTGGCCCATGTGCTCACACGCTCCGCCGTAGAGGTGGGCTTCATGGCCGGGCAGTATCTCCTGTATGGCGTGCGGCTGTACCCGCTGTTCAAATGTCAGTGTTACCCTTGTCCAGACACCATCGACTGCTTTGTGTCCAAGCCTACGGAGAAGAGCATCTTCATGGTCTTTATGCAGTTCATGGCCGCGCTGTCCCTCATCCTCAACATCCTGGAGATCCTAAACCTGGCCTCCAAGGTCGTGAGGAGGGACATCATTCTTGTCACAGAGAGGCAGCAAGAAAGCACCTTGGCTATGGCGGAGCTCAGTTCCGCCAGGGCGGGGCAATTCGTGGATACTTCGTGACTTCAACCTGAAGTTGCAAGGTTAGTCCAGTAACCCTCAATAGTGTTCTAGAAATTTGTTTTATTCTTTTAAATAAGAAACTGTAAACCACTGGGTAGCATTTGCAAAATATTTTTAATCATTTAAATAAACTCAAACGTGACAAAACTCACCTGCTACTAATGTGTGCATTTAAATCAAACACAACAAAAATATACGGACTTACTGTGTCTAGACATCGTACAAGTATCGTACTGAAATGGCTTTCGTTTTGATGTTTCCTCTGCAGTGTTTTGATTGATTTCTACACAATTACAATCAGTTTAACGTGACAAGACTAAGTGAAGATGTGACGTTACAACCTCAATATACATCTGAGCAGCAATTATGAACATAAAAGCTGTAGGTATGGTTACGTGTCAGTAAATGTTTCTAAGCTGTCCTCTTCATAATGTGAATTTTAGATGACTTGTGTGGTGATAGAAAAAGGCACTTTTTTTTTTAAAGTGACACTAACTAAACAAAACATCAAAACTTAAAGCAGTCAAACATCCCTGGAGTTGAGCGGAAGTCTATTCCGCAACAGCAGGCTCTTCGGGCGGTGGCTCGTGGTGTTCAAGCTAGAGGAAGGGGACATTAGGTTAACTACTAGAAAATACAATGTAAAACTATGGAATGTATCACTCACTTTTTATTTTTTATTTTTGAAAGGAGTGGGAAAAAAAAACTGGAAGACCGGGCAAATGGTGACACTCACTCTGGCTTTGAGGTCGAGGTTCTCTTCCTCCAGACGGGCACACCTTTGCCTCAGGTCCACCACTTCCTGCTGCAGAGCCTCCGTGTCAGATTCTGTAAGGCCGGGTGTGCCAAGATGCTGCTTGACAAATCTGGACAGTTTGGGTTTAAGGCATCTAACTTTATTCTGAACAAGGATATTTAATTTATTTGAGCAATGAGGATACTCCAGAGCGTTGGTAGGCTTTTCTGGTTGCTCATACAGCGCTACTAAAACTGAAATAGAGACACAAACGTGTTAATTAAAATGTGGACAACATATGCACCATTCCTCATAGTGGCTGTTGATTTCCTTCATTATACATATTGGCCAGTAATGACTACTTGTACAGTTGTATTGAATCATGTTTTTTATTTTTCCAAAGCCATTAAAATAATGTACTGTCAATTAATTTTGTGTTATCAATTATAGTTATCTTACCACTGGTCAAACTGTCAACAACACCAGCTTTCTCCAAGTACCTCCGAAATTGCTCTCTCTTGTGGTCTGGAGCCTGCAGAAATAATTGAATGCATACATTTCAGCGAAAACGAAACAGACGCGCGTTCCCCCATAACTTTGGCGCTCTTGACAAAATTGAAATATCACATAAATTAACAAATGTTCGTGTCTTTTTGCGGTCAAACGAACGTAATGACATTTTTGCAACAAGTGCAGGTGCGCGACAAACTCTTAATTGCAAACATTAACCCGTACGATGCGAGCGTACTTATGAAAAATAAGTCCTTGACAACTGTTTGAATAAAACAAATTAAACTTACCTTATAATGCGACATGTTGACAAAAAGATTGTCGAACGCTATAAACACAAATACGGTGTCTTTGTTGTTTTGGTTTTGTCTCGCTTGGTAACGAAGCTCTTCGCCGCAGTTTAACGCTGGTTTGGAGTCAGCGACGACAACCTCCGACACACACCGGAAATAGAATTAAAAAAGAAAATATTATTTCAATTTCCTAATTTGATTTCTTTTTTTGTTTGTTTGTGGTGTATTTTTCTATATATTATTATGGTGACAAAAACATCTAAGTATAATCCTACCTATGTTTTTAAATTCTTGTAGTGTCGTGTTCAGGACGTCCCTGATGTTCGACTTGATTCTCACTTTGAAACGCTGTTGTGTCGTCACACTAATTTGCTTTATCATCAGTATAAATGACGGCGGCGTGCATTGTTTTAAGTCTTTATGATTATGTGGTTATAAAACGAACAATGTCAACACAATGCTTAACGTCTGGGACTGACGTTTTATGCTGGTCATAGAAACACCATATGTGCTGCCAAATGTTTTAAATTTGAGAATATTTTGTATTGCATTGTATTTTATATTGTGAATTTACTCAGCTTTTTCTTTGCTGGTAAAAAAAAAGTTATTATTTCCGATATTGTTGAGAGTCATGGAACGTCTCGCGTGTTGTCATCTGTCGATGCCACTCAACATTGCCTACTATTTTAGGGTCTGTTTTGTATCAGAACATAATTGTTCCATGTTATTAAATAATGATGAAATGATGAATATTCTTCAAGGTAAGAAAATGACAAGTGTGGAAGAATACTTTTGAGGTTTGCTTGCCAGGTCACGAAACAAGTCAGGTGACAGCGACGAGTACTTCTTGAAATGACAAGTACTCTGGACCAATCGCATTTCGAATCCGCGGTCGATCATCCAATCAGAATTAAGAAGGGCGGGATGAAATGCATTATTTTTTTCAAGAGCGAGGAAATCCGAAGGAAACGTGTTGGTCCGAGCAGTTTGTACGTCAGTCAAATGGAGCATTAACGGCACAGTAGTCGCACTTTTTTGCGGCTACACGAGGTGAATCCCGTGGGTAAAATCACGGGCGTGGTGGTCGACAAGTGAAGGTTGGCGCGTGGCCCGGGAGGAAGAGGCGGAGGGGGTGATATCAGTGGGATACCACCCGAGGGATAAGGCGACCGTCGCTTTTGGCCCAAAATGTCGATCCAATACGAGGTGGAGCAGCTTGCGGGTAGCTACGGGGTGGCCGACTCGTTCCCCAAAGACTTCGGCTACGGGGACGAAGAGGCGGACATCGAGGACAGCCCGGCGCCGTCCGACAGCAAGCCGAGAATCCTGCTCATGGGGCTGAGGAGAAGTGGCAAGTCATCCATACAGAAGGTGTGTTAGCCGACAGCTAGCTTCGTGATAACATGGAGCTACAAGTATCACATGCAGTAACTAAAGTACAAGTATTAGCAGCTAGCCACAAATGCTAAGCTAAATAATTGTCTCCTAGTCGAAAGTGAGCCTGTGAATTATTAACTAGTCTTCCAGAGACTCCTAATGCATCTCCCTGATTATGTGGACATAACGTCCTGTGACTTTTTAAATGGTATCCAACAGTGTCCCCGCGGGCCACAGCAAAACAACCACCTCCCCTTTCCTGTAAGCTAGTGCTTCAGGTAGTTTTGACAAAATACTAATTTGCTTTTCAAGTGTTGCCACCATGAGCGACATTAAAATACAGTACAGTAGTGTAGTAGGCACAAGGGTTCATCAGAAACAAGCTCGTTATTGTAAGCCATTCTAACACGCTGCATAGTTTGAACTTTAAAAGTGCTAAAATACACTATCATTAAAAAAATTCCCTAATAGTTTGAAAAAAAAAACCTTCAATGATAAAATGCAAATTTACTTGAAAGTTAAATGTAACTGGATATTATTAAAGCAGAGGTACCTGGCAATTTATTGTGGCAACAAATCTCCAAAAGAGCTGAGTCTTACTCTTTAGGCGATGTGCTAATTTCCCTTATCGCTTGTTTGATGCACATCTGCTATTTTGAAGAAAGGTTGTAGTTTAGTTAGGACAATGTTTTTAAATCCCACCCACTAAATAATTGGGCCACTGCCACTATTCCAGGAATTGTGTTTGAATTTTTTATTTTTTAATGGCCTTTATCTGTCGCATTCGTGACTTGACTGAAGTGTCTTTGAATAACAAATGAAAGTGGCTTGTTGAATTTTCATATTGGTGGTCAAATTTAGCACTCGTACAGTGGTGGGCACGCAATTTCTTTGCGCTAATCAGCTTTGAGTAGGTCCAGCAAACATGTGATGTGGCTTTTTGCTGCTTCACCGCCCCTGTGACTTGAAGAGCTCACGCAGCGCTGCCAACATTTTGTTTTGTTTTGTTCTTCTGGATGTGAGATGACAGTGCTGATTGTGGGGCTCACTTAATATTGTTTGCCCTGCACTCTTGCCTTAAGGTTTTGAAGTGAAGCTTTCAAATTCTGAGGCAGAAGGTAAAGAAAGGTCAACTGTTGTATTTTCCAGGTGGTATTCCACAAAATGTCGCCTAACGAGACATTGTTCCTGGAGAGCACCAATAAAATCTACAAGGACGACATCTCCAGCAGCTCCTTCGTCAACTTCCAGATCTGGGACTTCCCGGGCCAAGTGGACTTCTTCGACCCCACCTTTGACTACGAGATGATCTTCAGGGGAACCGGAGCCCTCATATTTGTCATCGACGCTCAGGTGAAGCACGAGGCATTGTGCTCATCAGGAACATCTCGGAGACCATGTCTGAAAGTGTAGGATTGCTCATATGCATAGGATGACTACGTGGAGGCCCTGGGGCGACTCCACCTGACCGTGTCGCGGGCGTACCGGGTCAACCCGGAGATCAACTTCGAGGTGTTCATCCACAAAGTGGACGGCCTCTCGGACGACCACAAGATCGAGACCCAGCGGGACATTCACCAGAGGGCCAATGACGACCTGGCCGACGCCAGCCTGGAGAAGCTTCATCTCAGGTACGCCGCCTTTATTACTAGACAAATAAAGAGGAATTATATCTCAAAAAGAAAACTAAACAGCTATACAATCTATACCCCAAAGGGGGGTTGTAGTGACATCTAGCTGCCACAAGATGGCAGCAAAGTAAACTAAATCAGAGAACCATAAAGCACCAATGCCTTGTATCATCAACTAGTTTGGAGTTGAATCATTCAACAGAAAGCAACCACCTTCACGTTATGAGTAGTATTAGCTAACATCCTAGCCCAAACATGCTAGCACAAACTGACACGATGTCACACAGTGTGCTGTAATTTGACACGTCTCTGTGACATACCACTTGTTCCTTCGAATGGAAAACAAGTCGATGCCAGGAGTGATCTTTTAGCGCCACGTATTAACAGTCAACCCCTTTTCCGTGGCTTAGCTTCTACTTGACGAGCATCTACGACCACTCCATCTTTGAGGCCTTCAGCAAGGTGGTGCAGAAGCTCATCCCGCAGCTGCCCACGCTGGAGAACCTGCTCAACATCTTCATTTCTGTGAGAACATGTTTGCTATGTCGCTTGCCCTTTGTCGCTGCTTCGCTGGAAATTCCCGTTTTCCTTGCCTTGCAGAATTCCGGGATCGAGAAGGCCTTCCTGTTCGACGTGGTGAGCAAGATCTACATCGCCACCGACAGCTCCCCCGTGGACATGCAGTCGTACGAGCTGTGCTGCGACATGATTGACGTGGTCATTGACGTTTCCTGCATCTACGGGTGAGCCAGATTTTTGCGTCAGGCCTTCAAAGCAATCCAATATTGATAGTCTTTTTTTTTTTTTTTTTTTTTTTCCCCCCCCCCCCGACGACGGTACAGTCTGAGAGAGGATGGCAGCGGCAGCGCTTACGACAAGGAGTCCATGGCCATCATCAAGCTCAACAACACCACTGTGCTCTACCTGAAGGAGGTCACCAAGTTCTTGGCGCTCGTATGCATCCTGAGGGAAGAAAGCTTCGAGCGCAAAGGTAAAAGACCTCCCGCGTTGAGTAATGAGACCAATGGCGGACCTCTGAGTGCTCTAAACTGCTCTCAATCGAACACAATTAAATGAACTCAATGTCCAAATGTTCCAATTTGAATCCAGTTTTCTGTCTCTTTCGCTTTTCTCTCGTCAGGCTTGATCGACTACAACTTCCACTGTTTCCGCAAGGCCATCCACGAAGTATTCGAGGTGGGCGTGTCGGCACAGCGCCCGCTCGGGACGCTGCCCATGGGCTCGCCGGCGCGCGGCAAGGCCATGGCGCTCAACGGCACGCCGCGCAACACCGTCTAATATGCTTGACGCCCGCAAAAGACGCTAAGGAGCAGCCCAAAAGCGGCCAAAGGAAGAGACGAAGGCTCACGCGGACAGGCGGGCCTAAAATGGCCACCCGCAGAGGACAAGGACTTCTTTCTTTGGCGTGTGAAGACGAACGACCCACGGGAGGGACCAATGGTCGCTGCGTCGGCAGGATTGCGATGCGGTCACTTGTTGAGGAAATAAAAAATTAAATACTGAAGGTAAGGCACGCAGGAAAGACGGCCTTGCCAAAGCAGCACGAGCACCTCGCACCTGAGTCGCACATGTCACTTCCTGTGACTGCACGCGTCCATAGAGCGCACTCGAAAGGGATTGATTGATTGATTGATTGTATGTATGCTTGCGTGTGTCTGTGTGTGAATGCACGTGTGAATGCGCGTTTGTGTGTCGGGTTGAGCCAATGACACTTCTCAATAAAGACATCAAATTCAATGCACGCAGTCGAGTATGATTGTCATTGGTAAACACAACCCAGAAAAATGTGCTCTGGTGCGCGATTACAGAATTGTGTACTCAACTATTCACTTTTTTTTTTTTATCATAAATATTTTTACTATGGGAGTAGCTAACCCTAATTTTTTTTAATGGAAAACACTGGTGATTTATCAGCATTTTCAAGAAATCCTGTGACGTTTACTTTCTGAATTTATTTTAAAACCACTACATGGCGCCATAGTACTGTTTGACGTCTTCCCTGCCTTAATAGTGTGTATCATTATGCTAAACAACCACGTTTGTAAATTTAGAAGCACACGTTTAATGCATTCCCTCTTATTCACTTAATTTCTTTAGAAAAACACAGCCTTGCTTTCATCCTCTCTCACTCAAACTGGTGCTAAATTATACGTCCGCATGCAGCCATGCCATGCCAGGGGGATAGAAAGTATGACATTGGTGGAGGGATGGAGACACTGATGAGGTGAGGATGATCACAATGGTGATGGTACACAATTCTATCACCAGGATTTGTTAGTTCAAAGGTCATCCTGTATTGGGAGGGGGGTTGAACTCTTTCCTCAAGAGATGTATCCTGACTGTCTTGGATGTTCCCCTTGTCTGACACGTAATATAATAATAATAAACTAAAGGAGAGATACAGTTTATCCTCTTGTTATTTGCTGAAATTTAAGTCTATTCACTTTTTGTGCTCAGAAACAAAAAAGTATCACTCTGTCGCCATCTAGCGGAATCCTGTCGTTAGGTTTCATTATTATTTCATTATATTTATGAACCAAATGATCTTGATAAACGCCCAATGTAAGTTTAATAGTTTTAAGTGCTAGTTCAACTATTTCTTTACGCACGTATGATGTGACGTCAGTTTGTGCTGATGAGATATTTAACCCAATATGCAAGCTGAAAGTTTTTCTCCAAGCTAACGGCTAACTTTATTTCACATTAGATTGCTGGTTTGAAATTTACTTTTATTATTATTATTATTTTAATAAACATTTATGTTAAAACTTGTCTGGTGTTTTATTCCTTGTTTTTATTTTTTTGGGCATGAAAACATAAAAACCTGACATTATATGAGAATATGTATATGTATTTTACGTTGTGTAGTATGTGTTGGTGTCCCCCAAAATAAAGAGCAAGTAGTCAAATACACATTCTTGACACGTACAAAAAAATGCATAGTTATTAGGTACACATGAAAATGGTGGTGTACCTAATGGAGTGTCCGAGTGACGTCACAGATCAACCAGCCAATCAGGAGGTGGGGGTGAGGGCGGGTGTGGCACTTTTCACTTTCACTTAAGCTTTGGCCATGATTTTTCCCTAATGAAGTGGCCTGTGATTAGGTACATCTGAAAATGGCGGTGTACCTAATGGAGTGTCCGAGTGATGTCAGAGATCAAACAGCCAATCAGAAAGTGGGGGTGAGGGCGGGTGTGGCACTTTTCACTTTCAGCTAAACTAGGGGTGTTGAACTCCAGTCCTCGGGGGGCCGCGTTCCAATATGTTTTCCAAGTTACCCTCGTTAAACACACCTGAGTGAAAAGATCAGTTCATTTTCACGTTCTGCAGGAGCCTAACTTTTGACACAGGTGCACTTAATGAGGGAATCTTGGAAAACATGTTGGAATGCAGCCCGAGGACTGGAGTTTGACACCTGTGACCTTTGACCATGATTTTTCCCTAATGAAGTGGCCTGTTATTAGGTGAACCTGAAAATCGCAGTGTACCTAATGGAGTGTCCGAGTGACGTCACAGATCAGAAAGTGGGGGTGAGGGCGGGTGTGGCACTTTTCACTTAAACCAGGGGTGTTGACCTCCAGTCCTCAAGGGGCCGCGTTCCAATATGTTTTCCAAGTTACCCTCGTTAAACACACCTGCGTGAAAAGATTTTGTTAATTTTCACGTTCTGCAGGAGCTAAAACTTTTCACGCAGGTGCACTTAACGAGGGAATCTTGGAAAACATGTTGGAACGTGGCCCCGAGGACTAGAGTTTGACACCTGTGAGCTTTGACCATGATATTTCCCTAATAAAGTGGCCTGTTATTAGGTACACTTGAAAATGGCGGTGTACCTAATGGAGTGTCTGTGTGATTCCCTCGTTAAGCGCACCTGCGTGAAAAGTTTTAGCTCCTGCAGAACGTGAAAGGAGCTAAAACTTTTCACGCAGGTGCGCTTAACGAGGGTCACTTGGAAAACATGTTGGAACGCGGCCCAGAGGACTAGAGCTTGACACCTGTGACCTTTGACCATGATATTTCCCTAATAAAGTGGCCTGTTATTAGGTACACTTGAAAATGGCGGTGTCCCTAATGGAGTGTCTGTGTGATTCCCTCGTTAAGCGCACCTGCGTGAAAAGTTTTAGCTCCTGCAGAACGTGAAAGGAGCTAAAACTTTTCACGCAGGTGCGCTTAACGAGGGTCACGAGGAAAACATGTTGGAACGCGGCCCAGAGGACTAGAGCTTGACACCTGTGACCTTTGACCATGATATTTCCCTAATAAAGTGGCCTGTTATTAGGTACACTTGAAAATGGCGGTGTACCTAATGGAGTGTCTGTGTGATTCCCTCGTTAAGCGCACCTGCGTGAAAAGTTTTAGCTCCTGCAGAACGTGAAAGGAGCTAAAACTTTTCACGCAGGTGCGCTTAACGAGGGTCACTTGGAAAACATGTTGGAACGCGGCCCAGAGGACTAGAGCTTGACACCTGTGACCTTTGACCATGATATTTCCCTAATAAAGTGGCCTGTTATTAGGTACACTTGAAAATGGCGGTGTACCTAATGGAGTGTCCGTGTGATTCCCTCGTTAAGCGCACCTGCGTGAAAAGTTTTAGCTCCTGCAGAACGTGAAAGGAGCTAAAACTTTTCACGCAGGTGCGCTTAACGAGGGTCACTTGGAAAACATGTTGGAACGCGGCCCAGAGGACTAGAGCTTGACACCTGTGACCTTTGACCATGATATTTCCCTAATAAAGTGGCCTGTTATTAGGTACACTTGAAAATGGCGGTGTACCTAATGGAGTATCCGTGTGATTCCCTCGTTAAGCGCACCTGCGTGAAAAGTTTTAGCTGCTGCAGAACGTGAAAGGAGCTAAAACTTTTCACGCAGGTGCGCTTAACGAGGGGCACTTGGAAAACATGTTGGAACGCGGCCCAGAGGACTAGAGCTTGACACCTGTGACCTTTGACCATGATATTTCCCTAATAAAGTGGCCTGTGATTAGGTACACCTGAAAATGGCAGTGTACCTAATAGAGTGTCCGAGTGACGTCACAGATCAAACAGCCAATCAGAAAGTGGGGGTGAGGGCGGGTGTGGCACTTTTCACTTTCACTTAAGCTTTGGCCATGATTTTTCCCTAATGAAGTGGCCTGTTATTAGGTACACCTGAAAATGGTGGGGTACCTAATGCAGTGTCCGAATGACGTCACAGATCAAACAGCCAATCAGGAGGTGGGGGTGAGGGCGGGTGTGGCACTTTTCACTTTCACTTAAGCTTTTTCCCTAATGAAGTGGCCTGAGGTACACCTCACGGACACTTCAATAAGGTACACTACACGAGGTAAAAAAAAAAGAAAAGAATAAATAAATATGAAAGTGTAGCGAACGATTCGATGAACGCTTCTTTTGAACAAATCTTTTGAGTGAACCGATTCAAAAGATTCAGTTCACTTAAAAGTTTCAGTTCTTTTAAGAACTGGAATGCACATCACTACGACGGTGTGCGTGCCTTATGTATGTGTGTGTGTCTGTATGTATGTATGTATGTATGTATGTATGCATGCATGCAAGCAGTCACGGTGGCCAAAACAAAACAGAGAAAATAAAAATGACAGTGAAGTTGACCTTTTTGACAACCTGTTAACAAAAGATACACAGCATGCTTTTGTACTAAAATGTAATAGTTTATTGCCTAAATGTAATGTGTGACCTCATATGAAGTGTCATCAATGAACAGACTTTTGATTTTTTAAAACTTTTTAATCCTGAAATGACATTAAAAAGCATCAGAATGTGTTTTCCATACCACCGCTCATGGCATTAGTTAGCAATATTGAACCCCATTGGCAATATTTGAAGAGATTTCCAAAACAGTAATTTGCAACAGGTTAAAGATCTTATCACAAGCTGCCTTTCTTATTGAAAGTGGCCATGTATTGAAAGTTTGTACAGTTAAAATGTGTGAAAGTAAAAATAGTGAAAATAAAACTATGTAAAACAGCCTTTAAAATGTCGAATCAACATGATACAATAAGCATGCATGATTTTTCAACATAAAAAGATAGCCATGGATGTTAAATAATGTCAACAAAGATAGGTTCCAGAGTGTCAATAAGAGTTAAGTAAGAGCTGGTGGTCAGTGGAGTAGTCAGTCAGTGTGTGTAGAGGGACTGTGAGGAGGCACCGTTGTCTTCTAGGGCTCTGGCCACAAGCTTTTCTCTCAGACATTTGATTTGCTTCATCAGTTGCCTCTCTTTGCTGTCCAAATGTGTCCGGCCTCTGTCCAGTGACACTGGCAGATAGCAGAGTGAGAACAATATGTTTTAGCCACGAAATGACCAATTTTAATGCTCTGTAAACGGGTCATGACGTTGCCCGTGTAGACTCACAGATGGTGGCGGTGCTTTCTGAGGGGGAGCAGCTGTTCAAGCACACCATGCCGTTGCTTCCAGCCTGCTTCGGTGTAGCTGGCTTAGTGGTGGCCGTCCTGACGTAAGGGGTGTTGGAACTCTGTCCTTGAGAACCTGGAAACACATGATTGAAAATATGCTAACATCCACCGATTGAGCTCCCATCTTCACTTTCTGTGGTTCATGTGAAATGATTTTCTTTTCTAGGGTTATTATCATTTTTGTTGAGGACTCTTTCACGAGTTTGTTTTTTAAAGTATGTAATTTGCTTGAACCGTATTTCAAAAGTAGTGCCTGATTTTCATTGGTTAATTTTTATGTATTATTAGTCATCTTCATAATCATAATGTAAGTATGATTGTGTACGAGTGAAGTTACTTGTGTACGCTGCAGGCCTGGATCGCTGTCGCTCCGCTAAGCGCCCTCTCTGACTCACCACTTCATCCCACTGGAAGCCACACACGGATAATGCCCATTTTTCAGTACTAAATCAATTAATTTGAATTGTTTCTGCGTTTTGTCCCTTCATTTCTTTGTTGTTCTCACCTCCTTTCCAGCAACATCACTCATGGTGCGCGTCAGCCGGTCACTTTCCGCTAATGTTCGCCTTTTCTTCTCCAGCTCCCCATTGTCGTGCTGTTGGCACTCGGCGTCCTGTTGCCAGTTGTGATCGGAGCCAGGTTTATGCGACTCTGCCGGGAAGTCTTCCAGCTCCTGTACATGCAAGTGAACGGACGCCACAAAAGATGCTCGACTCAAAAGTGGAGCTGGAATGTGGCTTTCACAGCATTGAAAACTACCAAGTTGCTCAAGTAGTATATGAAGCACTATATAAACAACAATAACAAAGGAAATGACATTAAAATTAAAATAATTTTGAACTGTAAATAACCTGAAACAAGTGATTAATGATTTAAAAGTTAATGTAAAGGTGAATCATTTGCTTAAATCATCACCAAGGGCGACGAGACTCAGTACAGGTTGGAGGTTGACCTTCTGACCGCGTGGTGCAGGGACAACAACCTCCTGCTGAACGTCAACAAGACCAAGGAAATTGTTGTTGAAGGGTCACACCCAACACCTGCCGCTGACCATCGACGGTGCTGTGGTGGAGAGAGTGAGCAGCGCCAGATTCCTGTGGGTGCACATCAGTGAGGACCTCTCCTGGTCCGCCAACACCGCATCACTGGCAAAGAAAGCTCAGCGCCACCTGTACTTCCTGCGGAAACTCAGGCGAGCAAGTGCTCCTCCGGCCGTCATGACTACATTCTACCGTGGCACCATTGAGAGCATCCTCTCCATGGTAGCTGCACTGAATACAACATGAAGGCCCTGCAGCGCATAGTGAACACGGCTGGTAAGATTATTGGTGCTCCACTCCCCTCCCTGAAGGACATTTACACCTCCCATCTCACCCGCAAGGCGACCACGATTGTGAGTAATGTGAGTCACCCCGCTCACTCTTTGTTCGATCTTCTGCCCTCTGGGAAGAGGTACAGGAGCCTGCGCTCCCGCACCACCAGACTCACCAACAGCTTCATACTCCAGGCTTTTAGGATCCTGAACTCTCTCCCCCCTTCTGCGTAGTGTCCTGTACTTTTGCGCTATATTCTGACTGTCTGCTGTATGCACACTTGCTCCATTTTTGCTCCTCTTATTTATTGTGTTATTTGTTTATTTATTATTTATTCATCACTCTTATTTATTCTTTGTTTGTGCCTTCTTGTTTTTATTTTTTGTGTTGTTTACTTGTATGTATATTGTGTACTATGTCTTGTCACCGTCGGATAATGGGAACGTAATTTCGATTTCTTTGTGTCTTGGCATGTGAAGAAATTGACAATAAAGCAGACTTTGACTTTGACTTAAAGCTCAATGAAAAAGTGCCATAAAATGTCCAAATCTAAATTTGTAATTTTTTAATATCTATTTTGCCTGATCAGCCCACAAATAAAATAAAAACTCTCTCCGGTTGTTAAGTCCTTATCTGGCTTATGACATCATTCACGCACCTTTTTTCTCCCTACCTTCCAGATACTATTGCATATTTCTGACCTTACCTTCTCTCCCTCTGTGCTTTTCATCCTCATGTCGGCAACCTGTCGTTCTATGCGAAGCTGCTCCTTGCACAGTTGCTGACAAAAAGAAGAGGATGATGACATGGCTGTCAGTGGCATTGGATTCAAAACTACGTATTTCCTTTGAATACTGAGGATGGATGACAACGTGCTAAGTAAATATCGAGCAAATCCGAACAGAGATGGAGGAGATAAATGGGGAGACTACGCTAGTCCTCTCTAGCATTGTTCACAATGGCAAGAGGGGAGCAGGAAAAGAGAGCAGAGAAGGTGAACGAGAAGGAAAGAAGAAAGGTGTCACCTGTTGAAGCTGCTTCCGCTCCACCTCCAACTCCATCTGCCTGAGATCCAGAGCCTGGAATGCTGCAGATGTTTCCTCCTCATGGAGCGCCATCTGCAGCCAAACAGTTACAATAAGTCCTTAGTAGCAAAAGTTGATTTTTTAGTCATTTGACCTCTTAAATGAGACAAAGTGCCTCATTTAAGGGGCTTGTGAACCACGCCCATGTTTGGACTTTCTGAACAGAGCAATCCGCTTGTCGCTCGCCAGTGGTGAGTGCCAATGTATGGTTCAAACAAAAGTAGAACAACTACCTTTTTAAACCTCGTCCCAGCATAATGCATAATCCTTCTTACTTTTCTTAGGATCTCCTCGTCCAATCTGTGTAATTGTGAGAGTTGGAGGTCCTGCTGGTGTTTGAAAAGACGATTTCTATTTGCATCGAGAAGCTGTAACTCCTTCGCCTTCAGGTCTCTCTTCATGGCTGCCAAACTGTGACAGGACCAGGACAGTTTAATACCAATTTTTCTAACTACTAAATCCAAATATACTTACTTTTTCCTTTGCTGTACGAGTTTCTCTTCCGCTTGTGCCAGGATAATTTTGCGCTGCTCTTCAGCCTTTTGCAGCAACTCCTGTGAAGTCAAAGGAGTTGAGTCCGAAACGTTTTAAAAAGTGCATTTTTTTCCCTAACACCATTCCTCTCAAAAGCTCTACCTGTTGCACATAATAGGTATCCTCTTCAGCTTGGCGCCGTACCAAATCTGTACGCTGCAACATTATCTCCTGCCTAATGAGACCAAGTGTGCACACTTTTACATTTTTTTTCTTCATCTTCTAAAAATGATTTTTCTAAAGTGCAATGTCACCTCTCCTGGAGGTATTCCAGCTCTTGCTGCCGCATTTTTTCCCTCTCCCGGTTCTGATATTCCACTATGAACTCCGGGTAGTGGTTAAACACAGGGTAAGAGTCTTTCGTCAGCGGCGTGAACCCCAAGAGCATCCTCCTCGGATGAACTTCAGCCGGCGTGTTATTCATCAGCCGGTAGGTGTCTTTGATCATGGCTTCCGTGTCCAAGTTGTTCCGATGGTGGAAGAAATACTGATATATGTGTGTGTGGGGGGCGGGGACACAACATTTTTCATTTAGTTGATTTAATTTACTTTGTACATATATACACATATAGAGAAAGCGAGTGCTTACCTCAAAGTCCCGTTTCTGCGAGCAGAGCAAGAGGGGCTCCCGACAGGACATCAGGTAGGCCACGCAGGCCATCAGCAGGAAGGACGGGTGATTGGAAAAGACGTTGTCGAAGAGTCGCAGCCATTCGTCACGAGTCAAAACCTCTGAAAATAACGTCTCCAAGAGGGGCCACACGTAGAGCTACCACAAATACACACGGTTCATTTAGAAATAGCACACGTGCGCCTTTCTGACAAAGTGTGTCATCACGTGGGAATACCTGAGAGGTGATCCCACAGTCCACCAGGTGTTGCAGAAGCTCCTTGTCATGATGCGCCAGAAGGTTCTCTACCATGTTGAGGATGTTTAAAGGAGGGTTGGGGAAGTATTCAAACCAGTGTTGACACCAGTTCACTGCGACACAGCACAACCTAATCAGCTAAAATCTTGGATAGCGTGTGACAAATGCCGTGGTGGTCAAGATGTACCTAAGACAGTGGCCACCACTTCAAAACACAGCAAAGCGTTGTTCTGGAACAACTTGACAAATGGAAAGGCTAATAGCGGGAGATACTCTGCCTCTCCAAAGATGGAAGACCAATGAGACAGTGCAGATAAAACCCTGTGTGAGGATTCAGACAAAATATTGCCGTGAGAACCGTGTGCATGTTTAAATTGAGCATTTCAAGTCGAAGGATGCACACCTCTGCAGCCCTCTCTGAAGTTTTTGACTTTTGATGGGATACTTGTCATGGAGGCTGAGATAAGCTGCGTGGACGCCTTTTTCAGTCAAACTGTTATATGCTGTGTAGTTCTCAGGAAGGCACAACAAGGACCGCCACACAAACATCCTAAAAGGTTGCAAAATATTCTAGATCACAAAAAGATGCTCAAACTCCAAACTGAGGAGAGAATGACAGTACCGGTATTTAGCAGGATATTCCCCAAATGCTTTCAGAAGACCCACCAGTCGCGTCTTGTTCAGACCACCGTAGAGTTGGTTCTAGTCAAATATAAAGACAAACCATTTATTACATCAAAATCTCACATGGATAAAAATTGAGACACCAGATCCATTATAACCAGAGAAGAAAATCAGTTCCCAATTTACAGCTACAACAAGAATGAGGTTGTAGATTCGTCAACAATTTCATCCAGTCAGGCCATGTTTATGACTTATATTTTTCAAAACTTGGGAAAGAAAAACTACGAACTCTCAGGACAGTTTAGTGTTTTTTTGTGTAGCAAGTGAAAAATATTGTTCTTGTCTATATTTCTTACCTCTTTATCTTCTACTGCAGACCCAGCAGCAAGAGCACGGATCTTCCGCTGTTTCGACCCAGCTGTGTGATTGGCTGGTTTTTGTATCGTATCAGATTTGACCTTTAGATTTGATGGTGCCTGGCTTGCTGCACTATCAGAGACTACCGCAAGCAGCGGAAGAAGATGCTGTGGAGGAGAGTAGGTTATAAGCTGCAATCGCTGATTTTAAGCCAAATATTTATTTATCAGATGCGGGTTACGTTTAAATCCTCCATGAGACTCTGAGTACTATAGATGCTGATGCTGCCGTCATCAAAGATGGCCACCACATGACGGCCAGTAGGGCTGATGGTCACTGCGTTGATGCCATTATTGTGGGACCCGATGTGGAAGAGCAGCTTGGAGGTGTGAATGTTAATAAAACGCATAATTCCATCTTGCCCCAACACACCCAATGTCTGTGAAGAAATCAAATATCTGAATACTATAATATAAGCGGTATTGGTGGGAAAAACCACAGCAAGTGTACCTGACTGGATTCTCCATCCAAGCTGTCGGGAAGAAACTCCAGCTGTCTGACAAACCGAACTTGAGTGGGCATCTGGATCACCTTGACCAGCTTCTTGCTGTCCAAACACCACAGGTGCAGAAGGTTGGACCGGCCCCCAGCTACCAGGCTCTTACCGTCCCTGTTAACAACAGACATTTGAATCATATATGGGATATAGACAATGACACAATACATCTTTATTCAAACATATGCGTGGAACTAATACTTCATTATTTTGCTGAAATAATAGCATCACATTTTTGGTGTATCACTCTTATCAGTTTAGAATCCTTAATAACTTATAATAAATAATGCCCACTCTTCCTTACAATGGTAAACTGCTAAAAAAAAATACTACAGTATGTAGTATTTTTTTTTTGCAGTTTATTTATAGTTTAGTTTATTATTTAGTTTAGTTTAGCAACTTTTTATTTTTATTTCCTTTTTAAAAATATCAGGAAAAAAAAGCTAATACAAAAATGAAATGTAACGTGGACTCCTCGTGGACGCAGACACATCATAATAATAACAATTATTATTGTTATAACTTATTATTATTACTTTTGTGCAAAATATTATTATAATTATAATATAATTTTTTTTTTTTTACTTTCCCCCCCCTGATTATTCAATCTCGTCTTTCTCTTTCTTCTCCTTCTAGTGGACCACTATCCTGTTCAGACTTTGATGAAGATTTAGGAAACATGCCAGAGTAGCACGCAGGCATTGGCCAGTGTGCCTAGGAAGTAGGTGACTCACTGCGTTACAGCAAAGGTCTTGTAGGTGTGCCGAGCTCCGTGGTCTGGCACGGGAAGCTGGTATTTACACACCAGGGTTTTGCTCTCCCAGGCAAAGATGGAGTTGTCACTGAAACAGCTGAGGATGGTGTTGCTGAGAGGGAGGAAGAAAACCTGAAACGAGGACCACCATTGTATTACCTATGAAAGTCAAACTTTGCAATTAAACCATCATCGAGTCACATTTGGTAACTTTAACAAGTGTTACAAATGGACACATGTGCACCCCACAATTAGACACATGAATCATGTTATTTACCTTCTGAATGCCAATTGACTGATGGACATTGAGCTTCCTCTTCCTCTGGAAGGTGTCCAGGTCCCATAGCTGAGCAGTGTCTGAGGAAGTGGTGATGGCATACCGGCCAGAACTATGGATGGAGATGGACGTAACGGCCCCTTCATGACCCCGCATACAGCTGACCATCTCTTTTGTGTCTGTGCAATCAAAAACCACATACAATCAAGTGCAAACAAAGTATTTATCTTATTTCTGGTTTGTACTTTGCAGGGTGCTTTAGATAACAAAAATATCAATGCTGGATTTTGTGTGAAAGACAAAAACTAGCATTTAAAATACAATTAGACTCAAAGATGGTGATGCTGTATGTGTAAGTGTTTCTCTTACCTTGGTCAAAACACTTGATGGTATTATCAACAAGAGCCACCAGGAACTCTCTGCTCTGATTGGAGCCTAATGCCAGAGCAGTGCAGGCCTGTCCCGTCTTCTGCACGAGACGAAATCTGTCCAAACATAAGAAGGACAAACTGAGAGAAACATATGTATCTGATATGTCAGCATCATAAAAATCAGTTTCATGGAATTGGGGTGGAGGGGACGGGGTTCTCGTGGGAACAAATAATGACTCACCTGTATTTACTTATGTCAATGGAATAGATGTTACCATGGTGATCACCAGCCAGGAAGGATTCTCCTGTGGTGTTAAAGGCTGCGTGGAGGAAACGCACCTTAACTTGCTGAGCAGTACGTACGACCTTCAACAAAACACTGTGGGAATAAAAACAACACACTAAGAAAGAAAACAGCAAAGAGAGAGAGATAAAAAAAAAAAGAGAAATCATGGCTACTCAATCATGGCAACTACAATAACAAGCTTCAAAACCTGACATGCTGTTCTCTGCCATTTTGGACGCAGATTATTTGGAATTCAAGAGAAATTATGTCATTAAATATTTACACAGGCAGACAAAATTATTTTTTTAATTTTTTTGTGTTGTTTACTTGTATGTATATTGTGTACTATGTCTTGTCACCGTGGGATAGTGGGAACGTTATTTCGATTTCTTTGTGTGTCTTGGCATGTGAAGAAATTGACAATAAAGCCGACTTTGACTTTGAAAAAATTGTCAGTACCCTTCTGTGAATTCAAGAAAAACTCAAAAAATAATGGTCACAAAAATAACTTGAATCTGACAAAAGTAATAATAATAATAGTAATAATAATAATAATAATAATTAACCACTGAAAATCAGACATTGCCTTTGAATTATGGTTCAACAGATTGAAAACAAACAAAAACAAACCCACTCATGAAACTGTCCCGAACAAAAATGATGTCACTCTTAATATTGCACAACCATTTGAAACAATCACCATAATCAAACAAATTTTGTAACTTTCTATGATACTTCTGAACCTCTCAGCAAGTATTTTGGCCCACTTTTCATGAGCTAATTTCTCCAGTTGTCTCATGTTTCAGCTCCTTCCAAAGATGTTCAATTGAATTTGGATCAGCACATTTTTCTGCAGAATATATTAAAGCCCGTACGCCATTGAGCCCGAAGGGTTTGCACACATAGCAAGTGTTGGGATTTTGTCAGGGTTCATAAAAAGTTGCAAATAGTTGCAAACTGTTTTTCTTGTCACAAAGAAATTGTAAACATGTGCGAAATCTCGTTTTGACAAGAAAAACTAAATATTTGGTGAACGTCTTTGCGAGCGTTTGCGGCTTTGAACGAACCCTGATGAAAAATCAACATTCAGGATGTGCGCAAACCCTTGCTTCCCTTCGCTGCTTAGTGAGAAACAGGCTTAATATTCATGATACTTCATTGCACCCTGCACAGATTCAAAACACGTGATCCATGCATCATCCATCATCTTGATATGATATACCATTTGACGTGTGTACACTTTAGAAAACTATGACAATGGCCATGTAAACAGTTCAGCTCAGCTAATAATTACCCTTTTCCAGAAGCTGGTTTTCGATAATTGAGCTTCCCTTCTTCTTTGTTTCCGATGTCGGTCACATCCATTTTAAAAGATTTATGAATGAAGCTCCATTTGGAGCAATATGACAAAACTGAAACGCCAACCACTGGTTGATTTAATCTCTTACTCGCTGGGCGGGCAGTCTGGAATGTTTGAAAAGAAAACCGACGCTTTTTCGTACAAACAAACAAGTACCAAACAGTATCAGTAAAACCTCTGACATTAGGCCATATTTAAAAAAGGTATTCTCCCACGTTATAAATCGTAAATGAACTAACTTCCTCCAATTTACGTTTTTGCAATGAAATAATTTGTGTCGCCCGGAGTCTACGTCACACGTAAACAGAGAGGTGCATTATGGGAGAAATCTTTTTATAGGACCACCCTTTTCGTCATTGTCATTGCAGACATGATAAATATGTTATTAAATATTATTTTGGGGAAAATATTATTTGTACGTGGGGATGGCACATGTTTTTTTGTTTCTTACAAATCCAAGTTGGACGCATGAAAATAAAATTAGCATAAAAAACACCCGGCTTTTGGTAATGGCTGTGCCTTCAAAATAAAATAATTTATTATATTAAAATATATTTTTAATATATTATATAATTAATATATATTCAGAATGATATGAGCCAGGTCATATTATATATTCAAATAAGGATATTTGGTCTTAGTTTTACATAAATCGTGTCTACCCTTTGTTCAATTGGATTTTTTCTACAAACTAAATATTTTGAAAATCCTAACCGGAGGAGGATGACGTCGTTACAGTTGTAACTAACAAGCATAGCTAGCCGGTTGTGATTAGCCACGTCATGTAAACTTTTGAAGTGATATTGATGAAAGGCTTATGGGCGCTGGCGTTATCAGGATAATTCACTTAACTTCTAATCGGACTTTGAACTTTATGGTTAGTTTGTTGAAATAATTATATGGAAGATGTCAGACATCGGGGACTGGTTCAAAAGCATCCCCTTCATCACCAGGAGCTGGTTTGCTGCCTCGATTGCTGTTCCCCTCATCGGGAAACTCGGATTGATTGATCCCATGAACCTTGCACTGAGGCCTGGGTTGTTCCTAAGGAGATTTCACGTGAGTGTTTCTTGGGTTTTCCTCGAGAGATCCAAGGTTATGTTGGAATGTTTGTGTTTACGAAAGTGTCAGTGCGTTAGCAGGTGGCTAGCTTGGCTCACCCAATAGGCCTAGCCGAAAAACTTCCGGGTAAAGTGGATAAAAAAATAAAAATAGAAACAGACAGAATTTGAACAATTGAGTTATTTCTACAGATCCGTACACTTTCAAATAAAATAACAAAACGTAGTGTGTCAAAATGGGCTTTTTGTGTTGTCCTGAAAATCGGATTCACATCACAGGCTACTTTGCATTTCATTGTTCTAGTTACTCGACATTTCTGGCGTTGATAGATGAACAAAGACACATTTCAGTGCTACGTGAAATGTGTAACTACTTTTAGACCACTCTCGTCAAAATGGTCAATTTACTGCGGCACTCCTGCTGATGTCACATACCAGTGCCATTGCTAGCTGTACCTCCCCAGTAGATGCAATCAGATGTTTTTATTGTGTTGTTTCTTTTCACTTGACATGCACCAAGTTCTTATTATGCAGGGTTGCATTGCAATAATGCAACCTTTGTGGCTAATTCCAGAATTTATTATTAACTTTCTTACAGTGTGGCAAACATTGGCGTTTTTGCAGTAGCACTTACCCAGGGAATACTATCTTGGAGATTGTGTCCTCTCAAAGCAGTTTGTTTGTATTATGTTTTTGGATTGTGTTTCAATTAGATTCATTGCTCTATTTTTAGCTGTGGAGACCAGTGACTGCCACCCTGTATTTCCCAGTGTCCCCCAATACTGGCTTCCTGTATCTAGTCAACCTTTATTTTCTCTACAATTACTCAACTCGGTTAGAGACAGGTGAGATCACTCACTCACTCACTCACTCACTCACTCACTCACTGTGTTTTCTTTATGTATTGTATTTTTTTTTTTTTTTTTTTTTTTAGGAGCGTTTGATGGGCGACCGGCTGACTATGTTTTCATGCTCCTCTTCAACTGGATCTGCATTGTTGTATCCTTTCCTATACTGTCATTTTTTCACATGCAGACAAAGTAGCACCAAACCTCAACATAGTCATTCTGGTGTAATTAGTCTTTTTTATTATTTTTATTTGCAAATCTCCAGCTGTGACCAAAGTGACCTCTGTGGTGGTTGTCCTTGACTTTTGTTCTAGATAACTGGGCTGCTCATGGACATGCAGGTAAGTGGTTGTTAAAAAGCCTCATTATTAAACGTGGATTTGTATGTATGTCGGAAGGCAGCGTGTCACTACCCTGCACTAGTCTTACAAAGTAGTTAAGTCATAGTACTTCGGTCATGAAGTAAATATTTGTAGAATGTTATGATGCTCAGTGTTAGCAGAAAATAATGTTAATGATGTTTACCTGCATACTTACAGTGTGTTGTTTTTCTTTTAGCTGCTGATGATCCCATTGATCATGTCTGTGCTGTACATTTGGGCTCAGTTCAATAAAGACACGATTGTGTCTTTCTGGTTTGGAACAAGATTCAAGGTAACATCTTGTTTCACCACTCAAATTGCATCAATGTATTTATTCATGAACAGCCTTGTTTAACGTGTCCAGGATATTCATAATATGTTCTATTTAGGCACATTATCTGCCTTGGGTCATTTTGATCTTCAACTTTATCATCGGAGGCTCGTAAGTAACCTCTTCCCTTTGTCACGGCATCTTTTTTTTCATTAGCACTATATTTTGACAACAGACATCGATCGACATGCTTCTCTGCTGTTTTTGGGCAGGTTTGTGAATGAACTCATTGGGAACCTGGTGGGTCACCTCTACTTCTTTCTCATGTTCAAATATCCCATGGACCTAGGAGGACGCACCTTCCTTTCTACGCCACAGTTCTTGTAAGTTCTATTATTTGCAGAACACAGATTTAAAGAAATATTTTTTTCTCCTTCACTTCTTTAAACAAAATGTAAAAGAAACGTGTCAACATGTTTTAGATAGATTAGCAGTGGAGTATTCATGAGTAAAATAGGTTAAAATAATAATAGGTTAGTTGCACAATCTAGTGAGCTCAACTACAAGAGCTGTGCACAACCACACGGTGCATTCAGAGTGCTTTCACAATGTAGGACATTACAAAGACAGTGCTGTTTCACATTAATTGATTTTCTTCAATTTTTGTGAAAAGCCAAAATCAAAATCACAGTTGAATTTTGATTAATTAGCCAGCCCTAAACAGAGGTATTAAATTATAAAAATGTTCATTATTTTGTATTGATGTGCAGTAGGTGCAACAGAGGTTAAAAAAATAGATTTGGGTCTCAGTATGCTATACAGTTCTGCACAACTGCAATGACAATTTACATGAGAAATGAATTCCCATTGTCTTTGTAAACTAAACATTTTTTGTAATTGTCATACAGGTATCAGCTCCTTCCTAATCGGAGAGGAGGAGTGTCAGGCTTTGGAGCCCCTCCCACTAGGAGAGCAGCACCTCAGGAGCAGGCAGGAGGTGGGGGCGGCGGTGGCGGGCGCCACAACTGGGGTCAAGGCTTTCGTTTGGGGGATTAACAAAAGATGACAAGAGCAACCTATTGCCTACTTTGAGCAACTACACTTGGATTAAAAAAAATGTTACTTCACTTTCTTCTATTTGAGGAATTCCAAATTAGTTAATTTAAGTCTTAAGTGAAAAGTAAAGGTGGCAAGTATTTTAACTCCAAAAGTAAAATAAGACTGCTGTTTTGTGACTTTCAATGTTTTCTTTAAAAAAAAAAAAATCATTATTCAACCCTTTTTCTTACAGTTTGGTTTACTGCCTTATTTCACCCTTTGACAGCAGACTGACAGCTCGAGAAATGCCATAGCTGACTTAGGTTCTTCATGAGTTTCTCCACCCTTTCAGATAGCATATCACAAGACTGTTGGAATTGTCAACATGAATGCTTCTGTGTAGGGCACACATGGCCAACTGGAAGTAATGTCTTGGTTGTCTGCTACAGACTTCCTAGTGCCACAAGTGATTATTGTTTTTGTAAATACAACAGTTACCAAAAAGATGACTGAGTCTGAGTGTGTTTATTTATCTATTTATACTTACTATACTTTTATTTTTTATGTCACTTTATTTTGTTTTTTTTTATTTTCACAAGGCCACAAATTACTTGGCAATCTCTGGCGACATTACACACTATTGGGGAGGACTTCTCAAAACCGTATTATCTCCATTGCGTGTCCACATTGGATCGCGGGTGAGCCTGAGCCTATCTCAGCTGGCTATGGGTGAGAGGTGGGGTACACTCAAAATTCAAGGGCAGACGCATTACTCAAGACACGACAGAGGGTTAAAAGCAACACTGAAGAAATGGTTGATTTTTCAATGTTCATTCATTTAAATGCGGCCCAGACTTTACCTCCAGTGGCCCCCAGGTAAATTGAGTTTGAGACCCCTGCTTGAAAATAACTAAATTGCTCACCACAACCAATTTTCAAACAGCTTGTTTGCTTGAACAGCTTGCGTATTTATTGGGTTAGAGGAGATTTAAAGTAGAAAATGAAAATGCAGGCAGTATTTCTTAGAAGCCAACCAGAAGCCAGAATACGCTCGGACGCTTTAACATGAAACGTAAGCAGCGGAAACATGTTCATTCTGCTTTTCAAACCAGCATTATATAGAAGTGACAGTTGAATCTATAGCAGCGTTTGCACAAATGATGCATGACGATGCAATCAGACAAAAACAATAAACGTCCCTTTAAATCTTGAGAAGTGAAACAAAAATGTTGATTCTAAGGCAGCCAACACAGGTTTGATCGTACATTTAAAAGAAATCGCCGTTTGAACCAACTGTACACTGACAACGAGTTTTAAACTAAACTTCCCCGCTGTCCATTGCGAAGACAAACCACAGAAAGGCGAAAGCGGACGAGACATGTTCACAATTCACGGCTGAACAAGATTCATACTTGAAACTGCTTTCGATACTTAATCATGAATCTCCCCAACTTTCTAATTTCAGTCAAAAAGAATTTGTTTTTCCATTGAAATGAACCATCATCAGTTGATGCGGAAAGACCTGAAAAGGCAGCATGGTGCGATCAGACAGACTACGTGTTTAAACAGAAAAACATTCTGCACTGTTATTGCCTCAGGTACTGATGCAGGAGCACAACAGCTGATTCAAAAAGATACAAGTTAGTGCATTCTATCATTCATTGGCCTAATGCAGTTCGTCTTGGTCTGCACATGTGGCTCTTTGTGGCAAACGCGTGGCTCCGTCTCCAGCAGTGAGGCGAGGCGAGGCCAAGCTTGTACTCCCACAATCCATTCCCTCTCCTTGAAGAATATAGTCTGAGAACTTAAGGGCTGACGCTGCAAGAGGAGGTTTCGAGCTGGAGACGAAGTCGCTGAGCACAAGAAAGCCTTACAGTACAAGTTAGTTCCATAAAAAAAGAAAAAAAAAGCTCTTACCGAGCAGAAAGCAGATTCAATTTTCCTCCAAAATAGGCTTGATTTTCAGCAAATAAACAGCTATTTTACACTTCAAGCTTTAAAGAACACAAACATTCTAAGTACTGGGCACACATTTTTTAAAAAAGTAACAAAACATGCCCTTTCAGGAAAAAAAACTGTACAGACTTTTTTTTTTTTTAGCAATACAGAAAAAATATTTACAAAGATACTTTTTCCACCACCATGACACCCCAAAAATAATGAAGTCCAGCTTTGGCACTCCTTACAGTACATGGGCATCGGCGCCACATGACACGCGAGCAGATGTCCAATCTGCTTGGTGACCACACGGAGATACATCCCTGTTTCCACGTTTGGCAGCTTGTACGTGACCCTTGTATGCTTTCACATCAGCTAGAAAAGAAATTAGACATGATTAAGAAGTGAAGTCCCAGCTATTGTTTGATTAACCTCATTATCTTCTGTTAACGGTCTGTCAGGTTGAGATTTTTCATCAAATAACATTTGAGACATTAAGTACAAGAAGTTACAGATTTGAACAGTGTATTGCCAGAAAAATATGTACAACAAATGTCCTCTTAAACAAAGATTGACACTACATAACATCATTATTAAATGAATGGCAGTGCCTCCCTCCAATAATAGCAGGCTGTATGTTGATGTATGTGTGTGTATGCACACACTAATGACAGCAAGTCGCAACGACGGCTGCCGTCAAACTGTCCATTATTAGGACCAATCACAGTTAATTAGACACAAATAACTTCCCGGATGGATGGATGGATGAAACTGCAGCTGTGGCATTTTAAAGGCCCAGTCCCCCATTCATGGCCACAGCCAATCACAGACAGACAGATAATCCTTTTGCGGGTCATAGGAGGATAAACCCCTCTCTGTGTGAAATCTAGGGAAAAGGAGGAAAACTCTGAAGCCAAAGATGGCAGCAGTCAATTCTTGTTTCAAAACTTTATAATGCCACCACAGGGTGCTCACAGTTTGTGGACTTCTCTACAAGAGTAAGATGTGCAATTGCTGCTGCACTGACAAATTCCCAGCACAGCAGAAATAAAGTATGCCAGCCTCACATTTGGTTACATTTGTGAAATCACTATGCACAAATCAGCTTTGTTTTAGCTTCATTTCAGAACACGGCCAAAATAAATATTATTGGATGAAGGCTAGACTAACAGTGCATAGTGTGGACAAAATATTTTTGGGAAATTGCTGAGAATATCGGTAATTTTTTCTCAATTGTTTATACTAAAATAAATGGATGAGCATAAAGAAAAACAAAAACTATTGGCTTGATTATATTACTGTTACAAAAATACTTCTTTCTCATTTGAAACAAAGAAATTTGTTGCTAGCCCTCTAATGAAAGAAACACTCACGTTGGTCAAAGAAATAACTTGAATTGAAGAAACATAACAGTCAGGCGAGTGTATGCCTACACCATCGGCGACCTAAAAGTAACCTTATTAAAAAAATGATGATGGCAGCATATTTGATTCATGTTTGTCCATGTCCCAGGTAACCAATAACAATCAAGTCAGGACGTTTCACATACGCCCAGTTAGCGGAGTGGAGCGTGCCAAGCCAACAATGGGGTCATAAAAAAAAACCTAAAAAAAACCCATGAGCACTCCATTTGCCCTATGTTGTTCTTATGTCAAAATCAGCACAAAAAAAAAAAAGATTCCCTCAGGGAAAAAAATGCTGGTGTGAAAGGGCTAATTATTTCTATATTTAAGTTATTTCTATGACCACTCTGGGTTTTTCTTTCATTAACAGGAGGAGTACCAATAATTTTGTGCACACATAAGGTTTGAATATCTGTTATAACATTTATTGGGGGGAAAAAAGGCCGATATACAACCAACAATCTACCAAACTATACTAGCGAACTTACCAAACTATAATCAAATACATCTACTTACCATCAGCCAGTAACCCTCCCAGGTTGCTCCATCGTCAAAACATCAGTATCTGCCGCCAGTCTCTGTCTTTGTAATCCTCCCTCGCTCTCTTCGCCCACAGCTACTGTCACCTGAACCCACCTGACAAACGCAGTACATAATGCACCATTTTCAACACAGCATGACACTTTCAACGATATTCAATGTGCATGAAACTGAGCTGATAGATGACCTCATACATCATCGGATAGAACTTTAGATACTGACAGTGTCATGACGGAGCATTATTATTTGTAAGGTAGAACTGTCTCATTTGTAAGGTGGAACTGTCCATCCGTCGGAGTTCTTTTTAGGATTTCTTTTTTGACATTAAGATACCCACCTCCCCTTTTCAGCAATGCTAGAGCTGGTTTGGTCCAGCCTGGCCTGGCTGAGGTCCGGCACACTGTGAGTAAGTTTTTCAGTCAACCATTGTACTGTGTCTGGATTGGACTGCTTGGAGTTCTCCATAGATGCTGCTGTTGTTTTCTTCTCGCCAGCTTCCTCCACTACAGCAAAGTTTGTGGGGTTAAAATGGGACAACTCCACAAAGCGTGCTGATCCAATGTAATATACCTTTTCCTTCTGGTGATACACTTTGTTGCGGTTTGTCAGAACTGTCTCCATTTTGCTCTTGCCCAGATTTCTGTTGTTCTTTTTGGCTCTGGTAAGCTTCCAACCAGGCCATGGTCTCACCGTTCTTCAAGGCTGAGCGATGTTCCTTAAACCAGCGCACAATGTCAGTGCGGCCCAGGCTTGTTTGCCCTTCCAGTTGGCTGTACTCCTCGGGTGTTGGCCACTGGGTCCGGCAGAACATCTGCCAAGATAGGTCAGAAGAGCAAAAGCAATATATTACACAGAAGAAAGCAATTGAATTTCATTTAGTCCTCAACCATCTACAATAAGATCTGACTGGCTCTCACAAAACTGGACTCTAGTATTACATGCAAACAAACAGCAGATGGCAGAATAAGCTCTACCCGCAGAAAAATGTGGCTTACACTAGAAGAAATAGAGCAAAATTTTATGGCACTAGTTTGAAAGGCCTTTTCACATTACACTTAGCACAACGCAGTGTAACCGAAAAACCCATTCACTTTCCGTTCTAACTTCTTTCCATCCGAACTAGCAAGAAAAAGCTACTTTCTGTTAAAAAAAACCCTGACAAGTAATTTCTCGTCCCCACGCAAAAACTCAGTGATCATTAGCAGACCATCTAAAAAGGACATATTTTTCAGGCATGATTTTAGGCAGTCAGTCTATCAATTGTTACCTCACGCAGCAGAGCGAGTGAGCCACTCGGGATGGGAGCCGGGCTCGTCGACAGCGAGAGGATGGGAGGATGCGGAGAAGACGAGGAGGAGGACGAATTAAGGATTGGAGGTGATGCAGAGGCAGACAAGGTCGGGGGATGAGGCGAGGAGGCTGCGAGCACAGGAGGGGAGCAAGATGAGGAAGAAGAGAGGAAGGGTGGGAGAGCTGACGATTGGAGCATTTTCCCATCCTGCTCGCGATGGGAAGAGCCATTGAGCAACACGCCCGGTCTGTCGCCTTTGTCATCTGTGTTCTTCGGGGTCACGCTGAGCAAGGCTTTCTCCATGTTGTCCCTTAGCGCCCTGCGCTCAGAAAACCAGCAGTCCACTTCAGTCTTGGATAGCCTGGTCTCCTGGGCCAGTTGGTCTAGAGCAGAACAGAGTTCAAGGAGTCAGGTGAGCTGCTTCCACTAAAAACTAGGAATACTGTCTCGACAAGCTCTTAGCCATTGTGTGAAAATGACAATCACTGCTGAACAGACTCTTTCACACAAGCTTCACAGTGATTTCCTCTTTTAGATCAATCTATGAACTCTATTTTCAACCTCTCACGAGGTTTTCTTACTCAGGCCAAATTCACAAGGCATCACTTCTATTCAATAATTCAGCAATTCCTGTTCGTCTGCCACAGGGCAAGGCCCACATAAAAGTCTGACAGTGAAACTGTACCAAGCTCAGTGTCTGTTGGAGTGCTGCTTCTCTGGAAGCTCTCTTCGAGTGCATTGAGTTGCTCAGAGGTTTTGCCCTTCACCCGCTCCAGCAGGGGGAAGTGGCTTGGAACCGCTTTCCTTACAGGTCCATCTTTCAGTACTGGAGTCACTTCAGCTTTCACCAATACTGGGGGCGGAGGAACACCTTCAAAGGGTACAGAGTGAAAAATGTTAGCCAGAAATTGAAATTTAGAACGATAGCAGAAGTATAGATGAGCTCAGTTGCTTGTATACAAGCTTCTTACAACTCGGATCGTTGTAAATATTAGAATGATCGGCTTCAATGTTTGGAATTTTATGAGCAAAACGTCTTTCTTGCTACACTACAGCTTGACACGAGTTACTGTCCATAAAATCCAAAATCTACTAAATACTCTCCTCCAGTGGTTTAATGCAAGCACATTAACACAAAATTAAATGCAAACGTTGCGTCGTGCTTCATCCATGAAATGAAAAGCAGCACAGGTACAACGTCAAGGTGGTTTTATTTCCCCCCCCCAAACGACTCTCAGACTAATTTCATCTTTGTTAGTCTGGGAAAGCCAGTTAAAAAACAATGCTCTTGGAGTAAAAGATTCAACTGCTTTTTTGTACGACCGCCAGTAGCACACCTACTAGCTGCCAAAGCGTGCAAGACAATTTTCAAGGGAATGAAGGCTAATTGTCGCTTAGAAAAGGAAAACTGTTCCAAAAACCGCCCCGTGAATCGAAACTCATTGTAACCAATGGGAGAATTTAACTGGAAGCTCCTCACAAATTGGTGGTTTCATGACAGATGCTGGGAATAAGGTGGATAAGTCTCTACAATAGATATATTATATGTCACGAATAAATTTTTTTTTTGGCCAATTAAGTGTAATTTGATAATTTCCCACAACACACAAGACTACACTAACGTGCCCCAATTAATATTCTTTCCATCCATTTTCTTCCCCTTATCCGGAATTTGTGCTGAACACTGTGTCCAGGCTAGCCCGCCAATATTTCAGTCCTCCAAAAGTAGATGGTGTTACCATGGCAACAACAGAGACAATATCCTCCCCGTCCCAAACCAGTGTTCCAAAATGATTATGAAGCTGTTATTTTAGGACTGCACGTGACCGTTTCAAACATAGCTTCAAAGCATTAAATGAAAACCTACAGGTCGAGGTCATTCATAATTTCAGACATGAGGTACCAGTTACCTTTCAGATTAAGGAGCCTTTGTTCACTGAACCACTTCTTAATCTCCCCTCTGGACAGCCCGGTGGTCTCTATCAGCCTGTAGATCTGTCACATGACAAAATGCATGTGATTATCTCCGTCTATATTTATCGCGATAACAGTGGTTATATTATTATTCCTACCTCTTCTTCCTCAGGGAAAGGACACTGCATGTAGCTGGACCGCAGCACTGATAGCTGCTCGGCTGTTTTGTTGGGGTCCGCGGTGAAATTTAACACTTTGGGTGATGCGAGTTTGGATGTGGTGATAGGCGCAGATATGGCTTGAATGATGGAAGGCCTTTTACTCTCTGAGGCAGTTGAGGGAGAGGCCAAGGGTCGTTTGAGTGACTGAGCAACCTGTGAAAAAAACGGAGGCAAAGACCATGAGTTGCTTTTGTTACATTTCAAATTAGATATCAGATGTTAGACTTTTTTTTTTGGATGAACGTAAAATCCCGTGCAGAATAAATCCCCCACCCCCCGAAAAATGATCACATATTGGGGAGTCTATTACATTATACACGTTTTTTACGACATGTTTTAATTCTGGTTGATGATTTCACAATTGCCAGAATTGTGGTCCAGAGTCAATTAAATATCTGTATTATATTTTGTTTGCACCTGGTTAGCCAACGTGAGTGCCAGCGGTGCACATGTAACAGTAGAGCCATTGGCTACGGGAGTCAACACCAGACTGGTCTGTCCCAGGAGATGACAAGGGACGGACTGGAGGAGTGAGGCCGTAGGCTGCAAGGATTTGGAGACTGCGGTGGTTACTGGTGCTGTGTTGGCGGACGACTGAGTGGTAAGTTGAGGCGTGACAACTGTGAAGGTCTGAGCCACAGAGGAGATTGTACCATTGAACATCTTCTTTCTTGCTTCCTCCACCTAGTATGGGAGAAATATATTACGGTTATGTCCATTGATATTTCAATTACAATAACCTCTCAGTGTGTTTGACAGTCTTGAGCTGACAAACAACTTGATTACAAACAAATAAAGGGATAGCAAATAGACAGTTTGTACCTCTTCTGGTGACCAGCTAATGCCCTGTTTGAGCCTCTGGGTGGTAAACCAAACTTTAATTTGCTCCTCTGGATGTTTGGAGACTGCGGTAAGCCAAGAGAGCTCAGCTTGTGTTGGGTAGGGGAACTTGTTGAAGGAAGAGATGAGGGTCAGGTTGTCGTCCAGAGAGGGATTGTATTTGGTTGTGTTGAGAGGAATAGCGATCTTCGGCACCTGGAATAATAATGACGGACTGCTAATTATGGTGAAACACCAACATTTAGTAATATTGATATTTTACACTTCATATAGTTTTAACTACTATAAAACAAATTATGACAAACACAATATGCAGTGTAATAAATTAAATAAATGTCCTAGCTTGAAAATATGAAAGCAGCTATGGAAGCTAATAGAATTCACTAACAGAGCCTTATTTTCAACTCAACTCAACGTATAGAGAATTTTAAAACAACCATTGCTGCATACAAAGTTCAGTGAAAATATAATATTTTAAACACCAATGCAGCAGTCATCATAAAATACGAGAACAATGCAGAGTCATAGAATCAAAATATGTTTTAAGTTAACACAAAGATCATTCCAAAAAGAGGGGCCGGAAACAGAAAAAGCTCGACTCCTCTGATCCTCCGCAAGATAAAGATTTGAAAATAAATAAAAGAACCTTTCAGATAAAGTCCATTTAATGCATTACAGTAATCTAGCAGAGATGTAACAAAGGCATGGATTAGTGTTTGAGTGCTGTTGAGAAAGGAGAGGCTTTATTTTAGCCAGCTGTCTGGGGAAAAGGAAAAGAAAAAAAAAAAAGCCAGACAACAGCGCCAATTTGCCGGTTCAACTTAAAATCACTTTCCAATTTCAAAATCCAAGTTCGAGATTGTTGGCTTCAGATAAAACAGTGGGCCCATGTCAACAACAGCGTGGGATGTACAATATAAAATAATTTCAACGTAAAACGTAAATGATTAATTGAAGTAATTTATCCATCCATTAACGATTTGCACTGATCTCATTGTTTAGTGGTTCATTGGTGCATTAAAAACCAAAATTAGTTGTAACCCAGTGAGTGAGAAACTTCGTCTGTGTTTAGTCAATCAGTTTTCTTTTTACGTTTCCCGACATTTGCCAGCAAAAGGAGCATCCATCAGTGATGGACTGACAGAGCTTCCGTCAGTATTGACGGAACGCTCACCTCTGGTAAACAAGCGAGACCTCGCACCAAGATTTTTTGAGCTATTTGCCACATAAGGCAAACCATAAAAAAAATCAGAATAAAGAAAATATTCAAAAGAAAACTTTCATTCTGTGGGATACTGCTCAAATTTGGGGTTAAGAGTTGCTGACACCTAACCTAGGACTTTGTATTGCATCCTACCTGGGTGTAGTTTACAGGCCGCTGCAAGGAAGGCATGATGTGAGAAAGGCCGTCAGCTTTGAGAAGAGCCGAGTCTGGGATGATTACGGTCCCGTTGACATTGAGTGCTGTGATTGCTTTCTTAGCCAAGTCGGAGTTCAGTTTACACAACTGAGGCTCCGTCCGTTTATTATCTGAAGACATGACCTTTTGTTTCCCCATCTTGACTGCGGTGGTTTTGTTGTGGGGAACAGCGGTCTGGCCCTCCGCTTTGCCAGATGTAACACTGGAACTATTGTAAATGACTGCGTTGCTGCTGCAGCCCTCTATTGTCTGTTCCAAGATTGTCTGATTGTTCATTTTGATGCGTTTGAACTTAAAGTTGCTCTCCCCGGGATGACTCCTCTCATTGTGTTCTGTCAGGGAGTCAAACTTTTTCGTGTTGAAGTTACATACAGCACACAGGTACAGTGGGTTGAGGATGACATTGGGGTGGTTGGCATCCACGTGTTCTTTGAATGTGTTGAGGTTCTGAGTGGAGAAGGAACAGTATTTGCACTCATAGCCTCTTGCTTGTTTACGCGAAGACTTGGAAGTGTCTGATGACTCGGACACTGGGATGTCAGGTGCTGCTGGGGAGTCAGAGGTCTTCCCCGTTAGGTCGAGGTCACCAGATGGATCTGTCTCCATAGCATCCTCCTCAGTAAGGTTCTCTGTTGTCTGGCAGAGGAAGACAGGTTTTACAATTAGAAATGACCGGATGAGATATTCCATTTGCAAATCAGTGCAATCTGTTTTTTACAGCTGGAATATATTTGCCCAAAATGTAATAAATAAGCAGAGTTAAAAAGTATGTAAAAAAAAAAAAAATAAATCTAATAATTCTTCCTATATTGTACAGGTAGGGTATTTTGATTAAAACAAAAGAAAAACATCACAATATATTTATTTAACTAACTCAGAGTAAGGACTTATAAATTCCAGACATTAATACGGTACCTCCTCATCATCATCCAGCGGCAACATGGTCTCCTGTGGTCGGATCATACAGGGGGTGGAAGCCTTCCGTCGGCTCGACATGATGATGAATAATGAAGGACGGCTCGCTACACTTTTACTTGACCGGATATGCTGTAAATGAAACTACGACTGGGAACCAAGAGAGGCAGAATGCATTAGCTCGGAGAACCGTGTATTGGGATGGGTCAAACTTTTAGAATAGGTGCGCCACCGCCCCCTGGGGCACAGAGAGTAGCAGAGAAAGGTGCAATAGAGGGTGACGTTCTGGGCTTGTCTGGCTGACAGCGTCACCTCTGCAGTAGGATGACCTCGTGAAACTGCATGACAGGACAACACCTGGACAAACAAAAACAGATATCAGCTTTGCCAGATGTACTTTTAAGTACATTGCCGCCTGACACAAGTCATGGGAAAACTCTTCTACTTCTAAATATGCCTGATAGCCCTATTTAGTTTTCAGCAGAGCGGAAAGCAATGTTCCCATCACTACAAAGCCACATTATGACCAAGACAGACAGTTCTGTTTGTCTCGCAATGTTACGGTTCGGAATGAAAACCCTGGCCTGGATTGTGTTTGTGTCAGTGTTTGTGGGTGGTGTGACGATGGCTGATTCACTATCGCGAATGATATGACATCTACAAGATAGGCAGTGCATGACAATTCTTAATTCTTAAAGAACAGGAGCAGGACTGTTTACAAAGATGAGCAATTGAGGAGATCTAGCATTTTTCAGTTTTTCATCTTGGCGTGCCGATTTCTTAGTAGAAGAATTAGATAAGCTTTGTTTGAGAAAACGAATTGATTGTTCGCCGTTGACCAATTAAATATCTTATCACTGTGACATGTGCCCGCACCGCTCAGTAAAATCAGGGCTTAAGGCTAGTATTTTAATGTTTTATCATAAAGGGATCAGACATTTTTCTAAGGGCGTTTTCAAGTTTTTCTGCTATTATTTTCATTAACAGAACACAAGCAGTGTAAAGCTCAAAGTGAACATAAAGCCACTTCTATTAACATGTACCAATGCAGGACAGAAGGGCATCACATGTTGAGTCGACTACTGTGGGCAAAACCTAATGGACCATTAATAGAAACTGATTTGAAACGTGTACTTTCAGCAAAATACTGTGTTATGAGATAATGATCACTAGATCATGTAAAATTTGTCGCCTCATTGTCACAAAATGAATTTTAAATTTACATTAACAACTTCAGGATGGAACTAGCAGTGTTATCACTGTAATTGATGACATTGTTGCAGTGCAGATATAAAACATGAAAATGGTGCCTGACTCTCGGTAAGAGTATAATGACTGAATGCAATGCTGCAAATAGAGAACCAAAGAAACAAAAGCAAAGGCAGCAATCAGCTTTATTTTGTTGTTGCTAGACAACTTTCTAACGCAATCATGAGAATAGAGAAAAGATAGAAGTTTTCCAGGGTAACTATAAAAGAAGCAGCGAGTTAGACTGGAATGTCAATTGATATTCTCGGGGCTCCACACTGACGCATCATTCTCACAATCACAAGTACAAATCAAAACGACAGTGTTTCACGATCAAGTGAGTTTGCATAGAACAGCCAAGAGTTGATACCAGAATGTCCTCTAAAAATTTGCATACCACCTTCATGGCAATACTTGGGTCTCTACATAAATGAGAAAAATAAGAGTTGACGCAACCGCTGTGACAGAACTTTGCGAATCAAAGTTACTCCCCAGATAATGTAACTCATCAAACGACCGACCCAGAAGTCATTAGAATGCAGACTCATTACAATGGTGTCGCTATAGCAACTGAGGACATAGCGCTGTAGTCCAGCTGCTACAGTGACTATCTTCACAGTAATAGTCTGACCGCAATGTGTATTAGAACGAGGTGAGCCATGGATAAAATGAGAAAAATCATTCAAAGAAAATGTCACGTTTGGTATCTGCTATGACCATGAAGAAAATGTCTCTTCTAGAATTTCATGATGTTTTATTACTTATACGTACGAGGACTAAAATGGCAGAAATAATGAAATCATAACTCTTACATGAGTCACTAATGACGTAGTGTGTTGGATTCATTTGACTTTGGTGCAGGAAGCGTAGGTTCAGTTCCCACTCATCGATGGTGTTGATGTGTCTATATGTGCCTTGCAACTGACTGGCAACCAGTCGAGGGTATAAGCGGTATTAAAAATGGAGGGATGGATAATTCCTGTAGGACATTTTGTTTCATCACTTTTTGAGTTGTGAAGGGGATTGGCGTAACAAAAAAAAAAAAAAAAAAAGGATGCGTTAAGATTAACATGGAGCTGGACCAAGTACTCCTCCTACTTGTATTGCCCACACAATAAGAAAGATCTGATGAGCAATTCAATTTATGCCATATCCTCATCGGTAAGCTGTAATCACAACTGCTACAGATTTTGATATTCAGTGTTAACTGACTAAGAAATCACGTTTTAGTGTCAGACATTGCATATTTTCCAAGTACCTACTGAGACATTTGGGGAAATGTTCACGTAAAGGGACTCCAAATAATATAATTCGTAACAGCTATCAAGTTAAAGCCCTAAGAAACATCAGGCATCTCAAATAAAAAGTAAGAAACACTCACTGTCTCAAACAAAAAGAAAAAAGCATGTCTACCAGCCGTGTCTAACCTTGGTGCATCACTTGGCTTCTGTGTGCCCCAACTCCCGCCATGCTCATTAAATTTGTATGAATACTTCGCCTGGCAAGTGCCAGACTTTCTTTTCTTCTTTCTTAATGCTATATGCGAGAATGGAGCCATGTCATTTTGAGGGAATCAGAAGATGGCAGCAAAACCACTGATGAACACTGGATAGCATTACAGCATGTATTGGGAGGAGAAACAAAACAGCACAGGGGAAATTGGTAGAGACCTTGTCTCATGTATGAAGTTGGCAACGATGACGCCAGAGAGAACGACCGCATAACTGTTATAGGAGCAGCTAGATGATAAATACACTGTGGGGGTGAGTCACAGCAACACATCCCACACAGTGAGTTGTCCTTACAGATTCCTCTGAAAAACATGACTATAGCGTAAACCAGTGTCATTATGTGTAAAACCACAGAAACACATTGTTTGTGTCTCGAACAAGAGTCACATATCTTTTTGAAACCGAGATCTACTTTCTGGGTAGGGATCAATGCCAGTTTGATACTTTAGATAACATAGATTTGCTCTCGAACGACCTTTAATGTTCTTGTTTTATTTCTAATATTGAATGAAGCTCATTAAGGCGACGACATAGATCACGTTAACGATTTATCACAAGAATTAGGAAACAGAAAAATATCTATTCGCATTACAACAATGCCGTTTCTATAAATACTGGCCAGTGTTTTCAAACGATCACTTCTATGACTACTCGAAAACCACAATGTCCCATTACTGGTGAGCTAATGGGCTACTCACATGGTCCTAGGGGGCACCAGGTTGTTGACCCCTTGTAGCGAATTTTCTATGTAACCTTGCCAATGTAGCACCATGCGAACTAAAGATTATATGGGTCGTCCTCCAAAAATGCGGTGAAATTGCATGGTCAAACGCTGATTCACTCTGAGAGTCAATTTCTTCCCTTTACAGCCAATCACCTGATTTTACTGCTTATAATATTGCAGACACACAGCAGAGATCAAATATACAACTTCACTGAGATTTGTGCTGTTGTTTGTGTGTGAATGTATTTAGCTTTCTGTTTACGACGCAAATAACAACGACAGTGCAGTGTGTGCAGCCCAGTCACAGCCATAACTGGGCTTCCAACATACACAGACGCCGTACTCACTTGTTGAGAAAGGCAAGTACGCTACCAGACAGCAGCCAGTACAAAACTGCCTCTTAAAAGGTATCAAGAGTAAAAATCATTATTTGTCCAGCTCTTTTAGTTGGCCTTGGTTACACACAGTCTGCTTTTCAAAGTGGAGGAGCCGACATGCAGCGAAGAGGATTCAGGGCTGACCGATGTTTCTGCTCAATAGGTAAGTTTAGCACAGCTTTTTAGATTTTAAACTGAAATCACAGAGTTGCTGTTGTGACCGACAACACTCAGCACATAGATACAAGAGGGCTGCAAGTTATGAGTCACGCTTTCGGCTCGGGACTCACGATATATCTCGATGGTCAGACTGGTCTCAAAGTTGGCCGCATATTGTGTTGGCTTGTACGTGTCAGGCAGATAGTTTATTCATTTTTTTCACAACTCAACAGCAACAGCACTTTTGTCGAATAAACGCACACAAACTATTTGTGGACGTCACATGCCAGAACAGCTCATTAGACACGTTAACTAGCAGCAGGCGCTGAATCTGCTGTCCAGAACTACAACAAAAAATTTGACACTTTGGATTGCAGTGACATTGCTGTTGCCCAAGATCTAGTGAGAATCCTGGGTCCATTCAAAACTGCTACCACCGCTCTATGCGAAGAAAAATTGCACCATTTATTGTGCCATTAAAAGGAAGATGCAAAATTGAAACCATACTGTACTTGTAATAAAGATTTTGAACTGTAGAGTGTTAAAGCACAATTCAGTTCATTTGTTTGTTATTCTCTTTATTACACTGAGACAAAGGTTCAAGTTGAAGAGAAGGCGCAAATGGAAAAGATAAATGATTACAATGGGGTCTTATTTAATAGGTGTAATGTTATGTAGTTTGTCCAATTGAAGTGCCCATAGCGTGACATCACACATATTTCACCCCGCTCAGATTTTGAATACAAGTTATATATTTTTATTTCAGAAACAATGACGTCTCAATGTGTTGTTACAAATTTGTTAACTTCTATAAATGTGAGAAGTACCCATCTGTGTACAGTCAAATAAATGCCAGAAAAAGAAGCGAGCTGGGTTTGGGAGTAGAAAAAGTTCAAAATAGTGGCTGCACATGGAAACCATAACTTCTGACTTCTCAATGTGTTGTTACAAATTTGTTAACTTCTATAAATGTGAGAAGTACCCCTCTGTGTACAGTCAAATAAATGCCAGAAAAAGAAGCGAGCTGGGTTTGGGAGTAGAAAAAGTTCAAAATAGTGGCTGCACATGGAAACCATAACTTCTGACTGCCAACATTTACAAGCGATTTTTCTAAACAACAAGGCCAAAGCAATAAGGGGTAGTAGTACAAGAGCGCGAGTGTGGACCCAACAGCGATTGGACATGACCTTGCGGAGGGAGGGCGGGCTTTTTATCAGCTCCAAGAGGCACATACATGGTTGCCTGTAAATATATCTGTGTAAAATAAAGTACCAAAATCTCGCTGTCCATTAGGGCGTATTGTCCCAAGCTAAGTGGACCGACCGGTTCAATATTTTGCTGTACACTGTTACACGCCTACTAAGCACAGGGAGTACCCTTAAAGCACCGGTGTCAAACTCAAGGCCTGGGGGCCAGATATGGCCCACCGCATCATTTTCTGTGGCCCGCGAAGACAAATTGTGCATTAAATTTATGACATACTAAAATTGCAAATTGTCTTAACTTTTAAAAATCATCTTTTTAAAATACTTGAAAAGTTTCCACTAGTCTGATTTGAAAAAAAAAACATTTGTCAGTTTGTTTTGTAGCTTATACTGTATATAATATAAGGTGTTCATTTATTTGGGTTGACAGCCTACAATGCGGCCCGCGACAAAAATGAGTTTGACACCCCTGCCTTAAAGGATCACAAACAAACCAGGACTTCTCAAAAGCAAAAAGAAAAAAAAAAAATTAAATTAATTTAAACCTAACACCAAGATTCCACAAGATGCTAACGTGCTAACATATACGCATACTCTTTTTGCTTTGGCCTGAGCACAATAACACCAAATTGGAAAGAATCTCAAAGAATAATGAAGAATAGTAACATGCGAATGCCCCACAACTGAATATGTGGGGGTTCTCTCTTATAACTATGACAGTTGACAAACCTTGATGGTAATTGCAGTGTATTTGCATTTGAAGGTCAAAAGGTAACTCTACATTCAGTGAGAGGGAACAAAAAGTCGCAGACATGTTAAATACATGTTTCAGAAGGACATGGACTCCCTTCAAATATGGATGATGTGAAACGGCAAGAGGCAGCCGGATTAATCAGGCGTGCAAGGAAAAAACACAGAGTACTGAGCAACATGCAGAATTCCGCTAATGTTGTTTGCTGTAAATGGTAAATGGGCTGACACTGGCGTAGTTAAGAACCAGGAAAATATCTGCACCGGGGCAGTTAGCCAATCACAGTTTTTTGGGCACACAGTTGTCACAGCAGTGGCCACAACTTATGAAAAACACTGAATATAAACCCATATCTGTCCTTTAAAATGGCGCTCATAAATCAACCATAAAACGACAAGAGGCTTTACTGCAACCTATCGTCCCATCAAAAATTGCTGCTTGTGGACAGCAATTTTTCTACAATGCATGTAGAAACACATGCATTGTTTCTACTTCATACTACTATTGTTTCTACTTCATACTACTTGTTCAACAAGTTAGCCAATGCAGAGCAAGAGGAGATGCATGTGTGTGGGTAAGGAAAGGCACGGCTACCACGTACATAGTGTCTCTAGCAGGAGTGTATGAGGCAGCATTTTGGACCACCACAGAATTAATTGAAAACTAATCACGTGGCTCCTCGAGGGCAAAGCAAAGTGCTGCACTGAGATCTCAAGTGCTGTGCTACGTTCTGCACAGCAACAGAGCAGGCTTACTTTCAATAGGATTAACATGTTAACCGGAGAATATCTTTACAGGGAGCTCAAAAGTGTAACAATATTAACCATACACACATATACATCTGTATACATACATATATATATACATATATATACATATACATATACATACATATATATATATATATATACATATATATATACATGTATATATATATATATATATTAGGGGTGTAAATCGCGGGTTTTGTAACGATACGATATCATATCGATACAAAGATCCACGATACGATATTTGCCGATATCATAAAGCCTGCTGTGGTTCATTCACGATACATCACGATATAGAGCTCTACGATCGATATAGAACAATATCCTGATTTATAACAATTCATACGCAAAATCAACAAGGTACTTTCAAAACTAGGGTTAGGGTTTTCGACTAGGGTTTCCAAACTTAGGGTTAGGGTTAGGATTAGGGTTGGGGTTAGGGTTTCTAACTAGGCTTTCAAAACTAGGGTTAGGGTTAGACTTAGAGTTAGGGTTAGAGTTAAGGTTAGGGTTAGAGTTAGGGTTAGGGTTACTAACTAGGCTTTCAAAACTAGAGTTAGGGTTAGGGTTTCTAACTAGGCTTTCAAAACTAGGGTTAGGGTTTCTGACTAGGGTTTCCAAGGAGTTTTGCCATCGCTAATTAGGGTTTCAAACTAGGCTCAGGGTTTCCGACTAGGGTTTTAAACCAAAGTTAGGGTTTCAAACTAGGTTTTAAAGCTAGGGTTAGGGTTTCCAACGAGGGTTTCAAACTACTTTTTAAGGGTTTCTAAGATTGGGGTTTCTAACTAGGCTTTCAAAACTAGGGTTAGGGTTTTCGACTAGGGTTTCCAAAGTTAGGGTTAGGGTTAGGATTAGGGTTGGGGTTAGGGTTTCTAACTAGGCTTTCAAACTAGGGTTAGAGTTAGGGTTACTAACTAGGCTTTCAAAACTAGAGTTAGGGTTAGGGTTAAGGGTTTCTAACTAGGCTTTCAAAACTAGGGTTAGGGTTTCCGACTAGGGTTTCCAAGGAGTTTTGCCATCGCTAATTAGGGTTTCAAACTAGGCTCAGGGTTTCCGACTAGGGTTTTAAACCAAGGTTAGGGTTCCAAACTAGGTTTTAAAGCTAGGGTTAGGGTTTCCAACGAGGGTTTCAAACTACTTTTATGGTTTCTAAGATCAGGGTTTCTAACTAGGCTTTCAAAACTAGGGTTAGGGTTTCCGACCAGGGTTTCCAAGGAGTTTTGCCATCGCTAATTAAAGTTTCAAACAAGGGGTAGGGTTTCCGACTAGGGTTTTAAACCAAGCTTAGGGTTACAAACTAGGTTTTAAAGCTGTTAGGGTTTCCAACGAGGGTTTCAAACTACTTTTAGGGTTTCTGAGATTAGGGTTTCTAACTAGGCTTTCAAAACTAGGGTTAGGGTTTCCGACCAGGGTTTCCAAGGAGTTTTGCCATTGCTAATTAGGGTTTCAAGCTAGGGTTAGGGTTTCCGACTAGGGTTTTAAATCAAGGTTAGGGTTACAAACTAGGGGTGTAAATCGCGGGTTTTGTAACGATACGATATCATATCGATACAAAGAACCACGATACGATATTCGCCGATATCTTAAAGCCTGCTGTGATTCATTCATGATACATCACGATATAGTGCTCTACGATCGATATTAAGATTAAAAGATTAAAAAGATTAAAGTCCCAATGATCGTCACACACACACCTGGGTGTGGTGAAATTTGTCCTCTGCATTTAACCCATCCCCGTGTGATTTTAATCCATCCCCTGGGGGAGAGGGGAGCAGTGAGCAGCAGCGGTGCCGCGCTCGGGAATCAGTTGGTGATCTAACCCCCCAATTCCAACCCTTAATGCTGAGTGCCAAGCAGGGAGGCAATGGGTCCCATTTTTATAGTCTTTGGTATGACCCGGCCGGGGTTTGAACCCACAACCTTCCAGTCTCAGGGCGGACACTCTACCACTAGGCCACTGAGCTGAGAACAATATCCTGATTTATAACAATTCAGACGCAAAATCAACAACGTACTGCAAACTCTTTATTTACGAAATTACAAAGTGCTTCCAAACGAATGACTTGAAGCCCAAAGGGGAGCGAATTTCCTCGTCTTCTTGGACACTAGTCATAGCACCAGCCCAGGGGCCGCGTAGTTGTCGCCTCCCCTTTCACGTGCCTGCTCTGCTCACAACTCAACACGCCGCGCACTGCTCCCGGAAAGAGGAAGCAAGCAACAATGAACTGGATTTCAAAATAAAGTCGTGTCTAATGTCCGAGGTCAAAAACGGGCGATATAGATCGATGTTTACGTTTAGCATCGATGCCAACAAATCGTAGAGCATTATATCGATTAATCGATGAATCGTTACACCCCTAATATATATGTATGTATGTATATGTGCATTATATATATATATACGTATATATACATATATATACACACACACACACACACACATACATACATACACACATATATACATATACACGCACGCACATAGTATGAAAGCCGCAAACTAAATTAAGGCTTGATTAATTGATTGATTGATTTAATGATGCGAGTAGTAGAATATATACAGTATAGTAAAAAGACCAATCATACCATGTAACCCAATAGTTGACAATGACTTAATTTGCATGTATTTGTCAACCGCCAAAACGAAGTAAAATAATAAATAGAAAAATAATACGAAGAATAGAAGTAGCGGTAGTCGTAGTCATAGCAAGTGATGTGGGACCCACGTCATTAGTTTTTAAGCTAACTTAACTTTGTACTCTTATCCACACCATTAAAGAGAGGTCTTGGATATTTGTGACTCAAATAAAGTATAAATAACTAAATAACCCCAAGTAGGAACATTGTGTTTTGTTAAGATATAAGATCAATCTTTCTTTATTTGTCCCACTCGGGGAAATTCCAACGTTGGCAGTGAATTAAAAAAATAAAAAATAAATAAAATTGAAAGAGGGATGCGGGAGGAGGGGTGCCCATTTTTAATCTAGCAGCCTTCAAATTAGGTCAGCGTGACAACATTGTCATCAACATCTAAAACGATCGCTCATGGATTTGGATACATCAAGAGACAAATTGCACATTGCTCATTGAAGAAAACAGTTTATGTATGAGTCTCCCCATTACCGTGTGGTCAAATCTCTGCACCTGTTCTGTTCTGTCTTCTCCTCACATCAGAATTGTCTTCTCTTTACACTATCAGGGGAGGTGGGGGTTGGGGTGGCATTACGCTGCCCGTGGCTGACGTGATGCAGTGCAATGAGCCTGTCAGTGAACACGCAGTGCCTCCCTTTGCTTCATCCAAAATTTTAAAAAGACTGCAATGACTGTTAAAAAAATGGCAGCAGGATTTCAAACTATTCACCGCCGTACAGATAGTGATGGGGGAAAAAAAAGATGCAAAACCCTTGTTTCTTCAGGTTGTTGTTCATTTTAAATGCCTGATTTGTTTAGGCTATAAACAAAAATAGCCCATAAGAGTTTAATTTAGGAGCTAGAGCATAAAACGAAAACGAAATACCAAAACACTGCAACAGAAATTGCCCATAAATGTGACAGTTAAATAAGACACACATTCAAGAAATTACCGACAACACAAACAGACACATATAAAACAAGAATTAACGATAACTTCAATAATTCATTGCATTGCACCACGCAATGCATTCGAAGAACTGTGGCTCACCTGCCTTCACGCACAACTTAAATGACAATTTAAGTCATGGTAAATGGGCTTGCTTGAATGGTATAGCACTTTTCTACCTTTGGTACTCAAAGCACTTCACACTGCCTCCTCATTCACATTCTGATGACATACCATTCAAAGTCTTATTCAAGGACATTTCGACATGGTCACTGGCTGAGGATCAAACCTCCAACCTCTTGGTTGGGAGACATCTACTCCACCGCTGAGCCACCCCCTCTTCCCAAAGTGACTATGAATTCATAATTCACAGGGTTCAATATGACGTTAATTCACCATCGCCAGCATTTGCAGCTGTAAGAGCTTCAACTCTTCTGGGAATGCTGTCCACAGGGCTTAGGAGTGCGTTTATGGGAATCTTTGACTCTTCTTCCAGAAGCGCATTTGTGAGTTCACACACTGAGGTCGGACAAGGCCTGGCTCTGAGTCTTCACTCCCAAGGATGTTCTATCCGGTCAGGATTCTATGCAGGCCAGTGAAGTTCATACTTGACTTGGTTTGTACACTGGTGCAATGTATCAGGTGGAAATGTCCAGCTCTAAACTGTTCCAACAAAGTTGGGAGCCAGGAAGTGGCAAAAATCTATTCATGTCCTCAATGCTTCGTAAAGGTCTAATATGACGCTCAGTCTTGTAAGCATTCACCACAACAACAAAATTCTGTCACACAAGTGTAGCGTTGACCTATGTATATAATATTATCCACTAATGTTATCGGTGAAATACAAGTGCTTGGGTGACCAAGGACATTTTTTGTAATGGCGTAAAAGCGGAGAATATCCATTCTTTGCACAAAAATAGCATGGAATTTAATAAATGCTTATGGAGAGAAGATGAGGTGAGTAAATTATACGTGTAAAATAATGCTATGCATATTAGGGATGGTTGTTTTGGCAGCAGCTGAATGGTTATCACGGGGATTCGTCTGTGTTCCTTATGTAAAATACACAATAAATCCAGGTTCTCCTGTAACCCTATGCTGGGGTTTCCGTCAGTCCTCAAACGCACCAGAGCGTCACTGCGTAAAATATAAAGTTAAAATTATTTAAACCATATTACAATTTTTACAATGAAAAAAAAAAAACACCTGACTTTTAAGACACTGAATAATTTGAATTCTCAAAAGCCTAGACAGAAAACCCACCAAAATTCATGCACACCGAATTACACCTTTCATGGAGCTGCTTACTTTGAACCCTTCCATTTAGTTCCCAGTGACAAGTCAGAACCCTAACCCTAACCCCTAACCACTTCCAATGAGCAAATCCCATTTGATCAAATTATGGTTATGTTGCAAATGCAATTAATCTTTCAGCCCTGCAAAACAAAGAAATTTCCATCTGGTTCTTACCAACTTGCCTCATAAAACAGGTGATGACCTAACATCTCTGGTAGCATTAGTCACAAAACAACATCTGAAAAACTGAAACAAAATCACGTCACTGTTGGTGATGTCATTGCAGTGCCGAGCTGAGCAGATTCATCTTTCAAATGTGCTATGACTTATATTGTGTAAAGACCGAGGCCGGCTTGAAACATGATTTGAATGCTTTATGTAGAGTCAGCAGATGCTGAAAGCTATTGATGTCAATTGAAAAAAACAAAACAACACTGCAAGACAGCCAAAAATAACAAAACAGATGTAGAATAAATCAGCACAAACACACAACATTATTGTTTCATTGCATCACCAAAGTAAAAAGTTATCAACAAGCCTTTAAACTAACACACGCGCACACACACACAATGTACTCAAGCCCATCTAGTTGTGCTCTGTATTCCATAAATGACATTTATTAAAAAAGATACATAAATATTGGGACAATGAGTAATTACATTTACAGCAATTGTAAATGGAAGATGATATAGAGTTGGTCTCCCACCCGCAGCTATAATAGCTTCTGGTAATACTTTCAACAAGATATACAGTAGGAGTGTGAGTTTTTGTCCAATCACTCAGAAGACCATTTGAATGCTCAGACCTTGCTCACAATTTTTCTTCTCTGTCTGACGGGCCTGGGGTCGGGCCATGGCTCTGTAACAGGAAATCATTTTCCACACTAAACTCCTCTTACAATACAGTAAAACAAATAAATACATTTTGGGAAAAAAAAGAAAAAAAATTGTCCTGAAATTATTTTTGTGGGTTCAATCACAGCAGGTAACCTCCCTGTCATTCAATACAGTATATCTTATGATTATGACTATACAAAAGTTGCAAACAAATAGATTTGCATGACAAAACAATTGCAAAGCTGCAGCAGAAGTCAGACAACAAATAAGACATAGTTAATGAAATGTCCTTTGATTCCGTTTCTGGATTAAAACTTGATGGCGGCTCTTCATGCATAGCGATTTTCTATCCCACAAAATCTGACAGAGCCAGTCATTCCCGTTTCCACTCTGCTGAAAGAAGAGAAGGAAACACCTCCGGGAAGCAGAGTGGATTTCTCAGCGTTATCAACAGCAACAACAATTCATGTCTGGGTTCTTTCATCCAATTTCTACACAGCTTTATCCTGTTCCAGGTCCTGTACAACCTACTGCAGTTGACTTGGGGGTGAGAAGCGGGTTACACGGAATTTGATCATGAATGGTGCTTTGAATGGCAATTGACGGCCGTGAGATACGTTACCATCAACAAAAATAAACTATGACTTGAAGTTGACCTTAAATGCTCTGTGTAGCAATGACGACGCGACATCTGTACGCTTGTGAATAATCCTTTGAGCAATTCTGCCATCACTCCAACCCCCACCTCCACAAAATACATCTGTCATCATTTTTATTATTTTTTTGTACTTACAACAGACGTAGCTAAATAAAAAGGTGCTAATTTGGTCTACATTCGTGCTGAAATAGAATGTACAGACAAATCACGCTTTACTTTGATTCCTCGGAGACCGTCTTTGATTCATTATCGCAACAATAGAATCGAGCCCGCTGTCACTCTAAATGATACATTATCCTCGATTAGGTACATCACACACGGGCGAACATGCGAACAAACATGAGCCGGATAGCTCTTCACATGTACAGAGCAGGAGTGTGAGGCGACAAGTTTATACCCGGAGGAATTGCAGGTACTAGAAAGTATGACAGGAGGTTAACTGCGCTGTGATCAAACCCACTTAGATCTCAGGCTGACTGGGGGCTGCAGCTGAGTAGTGTGTGTTCACAAACATGGAATTTTTAGGTCATCCCAGTGTGAGGAGGGTTTTGGCACATGTACACCATACGTCTTCAAAAGCCAAGCGTGTCATATCCAATAACGATCCAGACAACTATCCGACACTCACGCAGAGCAAAAGCTTCCGTGGAGTGTGTACATTTAGTCAAATCTATTGCACACGGAACGATGAATAATTACCAGTATGATAACTATGTTAGTTTCTAGAACAGAAAAATCTAGAAAACATTACAAAGGACTATGGACTCGCATAAAAAGCAGTGCTACAACACAACCTCAAAAAGACTTAAATTAAGAACACAATCAGTATACATTCACTGACAGGCCAAAACACAAAGAACATTTTCAGAGTCTAATGCAGGCGCCACCGACTTTTTGGAAATAAGCTACTTCTTGAGTACTGGTTAAGACGAAGGGCAACCAGTTTGACGCGCACTTCTAAAACAACGATTTGGGGGTAAATCATCTCATTGTTATTGTTCCCACTAGCGTGATTGCTATGTTGTTGTTCTAACTCACTATTTTAAGCTTTCCAAGATAATTACAGGCATATAAATTATTGTATCTTAGGTACAATGGCGATCTAATTTCTTATGAAATATTTTATTTCGTCAGGTTCCTAAAAAGTTGCAAACAGTTGCAAATGGTTATTTCTTTGCGACAAGAAAAACTGTTGACAACTATTAAAACTGTTGGCGAATATCTAGCAAACGTCTTTGCGACCTTGAACGAACCCTGATGAAAAATCTACATTCACGCCTTGTGCAAACCTTTGCTAATCATCGCTGCTTTCTGATATTCTCTGTCTTATCGCCTTTGGCTTGGCAAGAGTCAAAATACGAGACATTTAAATTTTTAAATCAACACCTCTGTGAAACTGACATACTCTCTGATTATACCAAGTTAAATCATCTTTGAAAGCAGGACTTTTAATTTGTTGTACTTTATGCTTTAGAATTGATGAAGTTGTCTTGGCATCGTCTTAAAAATGATGACAGACAGATTTAACAAGAAATGTATCCAAAGAAAAAGCTAAATTGTGCCCTACGTGTACGTTCACACAGTGTTGCGATGCAAAGCTCCCATCACAACCAAATAATAACAATTTGTTATCTGAAGCAAGAGGCAATAGGCCTGCCCCCAAAGTTGACATTGGGACAGAGAGAACCGCGCCTGGCGTCTTGCAGCGGACCACTGCAGTGAAAGTGAGCTCCAGTAAGGGAGCCTGCACGCAGCCTCAGTGAGCCTCAGCCTGCGCCCGGCTGGGAGGAGGCGTCACCGACTGGCCGCGTTACGCCGCCTCCATCACAATTCGAAGTGGCTAAACAACAGGGGACTCCTAAAGTTGCACTCAGACCCCTGGACGGATGCAGCGACGGGGGAGTCAAGCCGAACGCTATCTCCCCGCTTGAGGTGTGACAGCGGCGCGGGGAAATGCTCTCCCGCTTCCCAAACGTTCCCCTCCTTCTCGCCAGCGACGTAACAACATGTCGGCAGAGGACGGCCATGTTTTGCTGGTTATGTCGACACACGGAGGAGGAGGAAAAGTCGACCAGACATTTCTAGTTCCCCGACTTTCTGCCTGGCTTCCTTCCTTCTGTCGACTCGGCGACGGCGTTTCAGAGTAGAACTCGAACATAGGTGGGGGGGGCACCCAAAATGTCCCAAAACTTGATGCACACATTTAGCGCGCAGGTGGAGATAAGCAGGCAAGCAAAGTTCACGTAGGGAGACAAGTTGAATATTTAGACGCTGAGCTGTTTAGAAGACGCGCAAAAGATGAGAAGGAGAGAATGGTTCCGCAGACGAATACATCCACTTTTGACTTGCAGGACTTCAGCGCTAAATGAAAACTAGGATTATTTCTTACCTGTCCACTGTTCACTCCCGATGCTTGGGTATCGTGCTTTACAATCCCAAAGCGATTGATTGCGCGAAAGCTGTTCAAAACACTGTAGCTCCAGTAGCTAGGCAGACAACAGGCAACAGCAGAGAGAAAAATTGGCGATCACAAGGAGGATCTACGCCAAAAGCCACATGATCGCCGACGTCAGAGTACGTATTTGCATGCCGCACAGGGGCACCGGTATCCGTCCATAGCCGCTGCGTTCTGCTGTGGCCGTGGAAAGTTCACAGGAGGGCGGTAGAAAGTGGACCAACTCTCCTGCCAGGGTAACAGAGGATGTTCCGACGCATCCTTGAAGCATGACGACCGGTGTTTAGGTGAATGAAGTCCGTGTTGTTACTGTACTGATGACTGCACTCGTCTGTTCCGACCTCATTTAATATGAAATCATCTAGGGGCGTGGCTTTCAGAACCAGGCACCGCCCCCTCCACGTCCTTTCTCGAGGGGGTCTGAATACGTCATGAAATACAAGTTGACAACCCTTTCTGGGGGTACGCCTCTTTTTAGATGTTCGCCCCTTTTACACCACGCCCCCGTTTTGCGGTCTGCAGGCAGATGTTGCCTTTCTCCCCCTTCTGTGCGTGCGTGACGTACGCACACAAATCCTTGGTGCCTGAAAACCTATCCCGCAGCAGTGACCTCCTCTGGACTTATTTATTAACGCTAATGCTGGTAAAATTGTATTGTCAGAGCATGTTGTTGTTTATGTGGTATATATCATTTGCATTTTCGGAATTCTGTAAGCCGAAGATAATTTATTAAAACTCAAATGATGGTGTTACGATTGTTGTTGACCTATTGCACTTTGGGGTTGTTTTGGTCCTTTTTATAATAAAGGCACTTTTTTTTTAAAAAATCATTCCTTCCTTCCTGACAATCAGTCTTGGGTGTGGATATGTACATGTACCGGCGTTACATATTAATAACAGCCCCCCCAAAAAGTAACTATTCCATTAGAGTTCCTTCCACATGAGGAGGAAGAGAAGAAGTGGTGACCACAATTTGCTATTAATCAACTACATGGAGAAAAAAGCTTAGTTTTTAAATCTGGAGTTAACAGCATTTACACTTGGAGCTGACATCACTTCAGTCGGCTTTTTATTCAATTTGCTAGCAGCATAACAGCTAAGTGTCGTTTCACCATGTTTGCTTTGAATTCTGTCTTCACTAATTGACCAGAGCGTACAGACCTCAGAGCCCTACTGAATTTATATTGAGTCAGCATTTCTTTAAAGTACTGTAAGGAGGTTCTGAATTTGATTGTAGTTCACAACAGTCATAGCTGTTGTTTCAGCAGAACAGAGAGAATATAGGCCTATGTTTATAACCTGAAGTGTATTTTACTAAGTTGAAATAAGTCTGAAAGCTGTAGGAGTGGTAAAACTAAATAAATGTTTGCCTGGTCTCTCAAATGTAATAATCAGTAGATCTGGAAATAGTTTATTAAGTACAATGCATAATACTGCTTCTAAGAGTAAATACATCACAACATTCAGTAAATTCAAAAGACATGCTGTACAGTATTAGCTTCTAGAAGTACACTTATAGTATATTATGTATATCATTTCATCTTATATCTTGACTTAGAGCACATTTAAATTTGAATTAATTACAATAATGAAATGTAAAACTATATTTCCCTATCAGGATAAAAAAAAGAAGAAAAAAGAAATTTGAATAATCTGCAATGGAAGTCAAAGGTCACTAGATGGTGCTAAAAGATTGCTGCAGGATTTATTCCTATGCAGTTTGCCAAATAAGCAGAAGAAGCGTGGGTGGCAGAATGTTTCCGTGCCGATACAATAGTTGTTCTTAATGAAATGAACTTTATTTTAGAAAAGGTGTGAATTGATTTACTGGGAGTTCCGCATTGAAAGCACTACTACTGTTGGTTTAATAGAGCAAATCAAAAGAGCTAGTAGAAAGTTGATGTCTTCGTATTTTATTCATAAATATGACAATAGCGTGCATCGAAAACCTCTGAATCTATGAAAAAATAAACCATTATTAAGTACTGTATTGTAATTATTCTTATCTTTATTAGATTTTTAAAGTCATCATCAGCTTAGGAGGTTGGTGTCACGCACAAACACAAATGATTGGGGTGGAAGGCGCTCTCCAATTGCCTCCTTCATAGGACAGATCTGGCATCTCCCTGGACAAATTTACACCATTTACTTGTCTGCAGTTCCTAAATGTAACAACTGTAGGCTTAATTCAATTTCCCGAACTCAAGCAAATCAATTTCTTTTTCACGAATTCAAGGATGATCATAGAAGCCGCTTTGATTAGTGGTGAATCAATCGGCTGTGTCCACGCCCACAACGGTGCAAACTGCCCTTTTTTAACGGTGCCATCTTGCATGCATCTGTGAACATACCCAAACCTTGTCTGACCCGCCTCTTTTCAGATTTACCCAGCTCACTGCAACAGACTAGCACTAATTGAGAAGTATTAGTTTTCACTAATGAGTTGTGGAATTATACTGATTTACGTGCAATGCTGAGCTTTATGCCTTAAGGAAAGACATCTCATGATAGCATCCAGTATCTGATCAGCTCAATGGACAGCTCAATGGTTGTTTTAAGTTGACCACAGAGGAACTAGAAATGAATGTAAAAATAATACTGTACGATCCAATTCTGCATCTATGATACACAATGATATATTAGAATCTAAACATTTGAAAGACGGAATACTAACACAATTTTATTTAGGGGAGTGCAAGCAGCTGCCTGCTGCAACTTTTCAGATTTTCTTAAAAAAAATGTTTTTCCAAAACTTACTTATTGTTGAGGTAACTATGCAGAAATAAAACTCAAGAGACCTGCTTTGCAAAATGATCTGTGATACTCTTATAAGAATAACACCGGTTACTATTTAATTTTATTAGTTTTTTTAATTGGTTGTTGAAGCATGGTGATTTAGGGAGACTGAACACTTGTGTCTACGTGTGTGTAATGTATGTGCTTCCCCAGTGAGTTGTTTTGGCTCATGCAGTCAGCAGAGTGTTGGACAGTAGTCAAGAAACTGTTTGATAAGGATGCATTCACAGACAACATATTCAGCTGGGATTAAAGAAACACCCCACACAAAATCAAACCAACTGGCCTTCCCACGTTCAGGTTCAAACATGACACAGCGAAAGCGGAGGAGGGGAAATGAGTTCAGCAAAGGAGGAAAAACAGATAAAGTGATGCAAGAAAAGATGATTAATGGATAATTAATTTAAAAATTTAGAACAGTGTAAAGTATGATGGTCTTTAGTGCCATGGTATCCTTCAGATGGATTAAAATTCAATGTCAGTCTCTTTTTGCTCTAGTTCTTTTGAGTTTTGTGACATGGGACATTTTTCAACTTTTGTTTTATTTGAAGTAACATCCTTCACACGTTACACTGCTAGGGGGCAGTGTTACTTCGGTAATGCCCAGAAAGGGCACACAGTTGGAGGGAGTTAAGTTGATTTTATTGCATGTCAGGAGGGCAGTCGCTAAATAAAGTCGTATGAGTTGAAATAAATTCATTTTCTGGACTGCTCATCCTCACAAGGGTCACGGGCGTGTTGGAGCCTATGCCAGCTTTGGGCAGTAGGCGGGGGACACCCTGAACTCATTGCCAGCCAATTGCAGGGTACACAGACATGAACAATCATCAGGACTCACAACTATGGGCAATTTGAGTGCTCAATCAACCTACCATTTTTGGAATGTAGAAGCAAATCGGAGAACCCAGAGGAGAACATGCCGGGGCCAGAATCGAACCCATAACCTCTAAATTGTGAGGCGACGTGCAAACCAGTGCGTCACTGTGCCACCTCATATTCATCCAAGTTATTTTAAAAGCGCTTCCATCAATCGTCATTCCGCCCCTCCCCCAAAAGCTCGAATCGGTAATCAAAACCGGAAAATACACGTTAGTAGTGCAGAGTACTAACCAGTATAACAAACAACCTCACAGAATACTCTGCAACCGTCAATCATTCCCCAATAAGGCTGCCAAATTCACAAGCAGCTGTGTGTTTATTGACGGTCCCGGATTACAAGAATAAAGCAGCTGTTGTTGCTGTGTCATCCTTGTTGTTTCGGAAATGATGAAATTGGTTCTTTTTCTTTGCAAACTGTCCCTTGAAAAACGTAATTGTATTTATCGTCCCATATTGAGTTGAACAGGGACGCACTTTGTCCCTTAGTACCGAGCGAGTCAAAAATAGTCTGTAAAATATCGATGGAATTAATGAACAACGGTGCCCTCGATACCTTACGCTGGGAACGGTCCAAGGATCTCCCCTTCCTCTGTGACCAATGAGCTAACAGCATATTCATATACGAGAATGATGATACAGAATCTGCTCTCGTTACTGTTAATAGCAACAAAGCAGCATTGATGACAGCGACATATGTTTGAACAGCAATATGACCCCTTGTGACTTTTTGGGTCATCTAAAAAGTGCATTTTATTCAACTCATGTTTAATTAGTTCAAAATTGTTTCACCCACCAAAATAAATTGTAAATAAAACCCAAATCAAGCCTATGAGGCAATGAAGGCATCAAGGTCGGCCATCCCTGTTGATGAGGTGTACCTTATTTATTTTTTAGGGAGTTGACAACTCTAATAATGCTCGCACAAGCAAGTGAAGGGCAATCAACCTTGCGCAAGACACACCACGCCACAGTTCATTTTGCATCCTGAGTGAACAAAGCATAACAGGATGGACATGTGTCTGACTTGACCCAAACAGAGACGTTAACGCGGAACAGGAAATGGGTTTCCGTCCATCCCGGGGACTTTACAGATCCCCAGCGATTTTTATCTTTGTTAAAAAAAAAAAAAGTGTTTTGTTTGGATACTCTCTTCTTTCGTTCTGTGGTTTCTTTATTACTAATTACTAATAGCATAGTGAGCATTAAAGAACGAACTGGGAAACTATAACACATCTTGATTTATATACGGCTTTCACAACAGCTGTAGCTGTACAAAGCGCAATACAGACCATATAACAGAATAACAATATATCAATAGAAAACGTAACATTAAACATTGGCAATAAGACAATCATAACTATTCCGACATACATGCGCCTTGTTGTTTGAAGCAGTTGCGTGTAGATGAAAGAAAGAATAAAGTTTCCTTTCACTGCATGATGTCACCCATATGCTACAAGCTACGAGTGAAAAGTAAACAATCTGCTGTAGCGACCATTGATAAATGGAGAGACCGAGAGAAAATTGTTCGCTTCTCCTTTTCCATTTAGATCCGATTCAAATCTGCGAGGCTTCCCTTCAACATGATCTGAGGGTATAATTTACTCCTAAAAAATTCATAAATACGTACCGTAAATTTCGGGCTATAAGCCGCACCAGCTTATATTCGTGATTTGTTTTAGTTTTATACTTATATAAGCCGCACCGGACTATAAGCCGCACGTGCACACGAGTTATTTACAAAGGTAATGTTTTTAATGTTTAATTCCCATTTGTAAGAGAATATACACAAAGATGATTGTCAGGAAAGAGATGATTATTTAGGGACGCATAACTTTTATTAACATAACAGCACAACAGCAGTCCACAGCCTTTTTATGAGTGTATAAGTGTATTAGTCATGAGAAAAATCATGGAAAAAAAACTATATAAGCCGCACTGGACTATAAACCGCAGGGTTCAAAATTTGAGAAAAAAGTAGCGGCTTATAGTCCGAAATGTACGGTACGTAGTACATCCCAATTTCCTGCTGAGAATCCCAGCTACACTTTAGCACAAACAGAACGCGTCTGAGCCATTATCGCATCTTTGATTAGTGGATTGATAACAATAACAGCCTATTTTAATAGATTTTCATTTGTTCTATTCTTACTTTCCACAGAGCATTGATTTGCCTCATTCTTTCTGCAAAAAAATACAAGAGCCCTCCGGCTGAGAGTGTTGCGTGTAAAGGAAAAGTAATTGGTGAAAAATGGCTTAATGACCCTCTTGGCTAATGGTGTCCTTTTACAGCCAAGTGAGTCAAACCCAGCAAAGTCGAGAATGGGGGCACTGCTGTGACCGCAGTCTGAGCTGGTCAACTTGAATTCAACTCACCTGGAAAGCAGGATTTTTTCCAGCTTGATTCACTCACATTTACTGGTTTAATTGAAAGACTGACCCACGGTCACAGACATGGGTTAAACGGCTTTCTCAAATAATAGGGCAAGAAGTGGAATGAATGGAGGTGTGGTCATTGAAGGGGAAAATTTGTTTGAACCCTGAAAACATTGTTTGATGTCTACAGTGTGATGTGCTGTGCTACTTGATTTCATGCTGTTTCTTCTCTGTTTTGGAGTAGTTTGGGAAGTTTGTTGATGAGGTGACCACTTTCAAATAGGTGTGATAAGAGTATCTCTGTTTTTCAAACAGCTGCCAAAGTGTTGCGCACAAAATTATTGTTTTTCCTTTGTTCTAGCATATGTTATGACTATTTTTTTTTAATCATAATCTTAGGCGGAACTGATGTAATGATCAGCACAATCTCTCACAGTTGAATTTTAATCTGTGCTGAATGAGTTTTCTCCAGACACTTATTCTTGCATTTCAAAACATACATGTAAAGTTAATTAGTCTCCATATATGTCATTGTTTAAAGTTTATTTTAATTTTTAAAACAAATGCTGGAATGGACCAGTTGATGATGTCTGACATATCTTCTGTCATTGCACCACTTAAAAAGTAACTCTGTGGGACCACCATGATCTTGGAATGTTCTCAAAACTGTCAAGTATAACTGCAACATAATTATTGTCTATAATTAATGACATGTTTCCAACCCCCTGTCTTGTTTTGCACCTATTTCATCAGTAATGCCCTTCTCCGAACACCAACAGTTGTGCTATTGTCCTCGCTTCTGGTCTTTTGTTCTTATTCTTAGAATCTCATATACAAATGCAAATACAAATGGTGCAAGAATATTCATGAAATATGATCTCTCATAAATCTCCCAAGGCTGCAGAGTCATGCATATCCAACCCCAGTCACCCCCCCATTAGTTGTGATACCGAAACATAGTAAAGCGGAGTATGACAAACTCTGAACGTGTGTGTGTTGCAGCTGACGGAAGTGAAGTGGCATTCTGGCTTCCTTTCCTCGCCGGGGGACCCTTTTTAATGTGTCAGTTGGCTAGATTCTTTCCCGTCGCTAACAAGAAACGAAAACCCTGGGACATCTGCATCAGCTTTGAGTGTTAACCACAATTTGGCACCCTCTCATACTGTAGGTGGGAACATTTCATGCCGTCCATTGGTCTCTTCAAAAAGCTAAAACATAATCTTCTAAACTTTTGGTGTGTGTTCTTGTATGTATTTATGAATTATTATGGAATAAACCAAGCTTATTGCTGCATTTCTAAAATCTGAAGTTAATGATTCTAAATGATTAAAACGTTCGATTTTTTTTAGTCTAAATCATCTAAATGTATCATCAGACAGTTAACAGTCTGTCACTACAGTTTTAAGAGGCCCGGACGTGACTTGCATTTTACAGTATGCATCATCACACATGACTCACCACAGCTTCACATCCCACCGAGCACCAAGGAACTGTTGTATTTGGTTCAGGGACTGTTCATCTTCCTTTTTGACACTGGTGAACTTTAACTTCCTCCGCAGATGGTCTGTCTGAAATAAAAGATAAGATTGTCACAAATCCTATGACCACACAAATACACAAGCATAGTGTCACACATGAAATCCAATAGAGTTTACTTTTGTACGATGACTAAAAGCTGAGAATCTTGCCATTATCTAGGAAACAAATCCTCAGTATATACAGGAACAGAGAATGATACAATGTGTCTTGAATGTATCCTGTTTGTTTTCCAAAGTTCACCTTATCACAGTTTTTTTTTTTTTTGGGGAAAGAGTGACTACACTCGTAAATAGTCTAAAAACATATATTAGAATTATATAAATCCATCCCAGATGCTTCTGGGAACATTCTTTATAAGAAATTACCACAAGCCAGAGGATAAACCTAATGAAAACCCAATAAAAGTTTGAACAAATGCCTACAAAACTAATGGCACTCCCATTACTTGCTCGAATCAAATAGCATAATGTTGAAACAAAGTTACTGACTCAGGAGAAATGGGGAAAAAACCCGCATCCTAGCTCTGATAGAATGTCAGTGAGCAGACATTGATAATAAATAATTGGATACCGGAAACAATTTAATAAAGTAATGCATATTAAAAGTACAGTGTGTAACCTTGTGATTGATTAATGTTCAGCCATTTTAAACCCCACTAGTCTGGTAATCTTTAATTTTGTTACATGGGTCAAGCATCATAGTATCGGACGCTGACATGTCTCTCCGCCATCTTTCTACTATGGAACCCCAAAGGGGACAAAAATAGCAAATTTGCTACAGCCTGTGTAACAAATACAATGCACTTTGTCACTAAAGGGAAAATTAGAAGACATTGTGGTAGGCTTGCAACATTGTTGTCTGTGTGGCACTGAAGTGCGCGTGCTTCAAAATGAACACGCATTGAATTTATATCATTGCATTCTATTAGTTCACCACTAGATGTCACTAAATAATACACACTGTCCGTTAACTGAATATGAGGATAGAGAATAGTCGTAATACTACACCCAGAATTGATCTTGTTAGTTCAACCAGCAGTCACGTCACTCAATCAATAAACACCAATGAGGCCATTCACTTCTGCATTAACCGAAAAACATTTAATTTACAAAAGAAGAGAGACACCCAATAGGGGAGACAATAAAATAGATTGATGCCATTACAAGACAGCATTTATTAATAATGCAGAGAAGTTATATAAGGGTTTAATATGTAGATAATCTGTTTCATTACCCGTTATCTTTGTCCCTCATGTTATTTCCTATAGTCCTGAGTTACTATGGTATCTTAAATATAAATTGTATTGGTATAGTATTCAATTGACTGACTTACAGGCTACGCGAATTCAATTCAGTTTCCAATCTTTGCCGGTGTGCAAGGTTATCTGTCTTTATTGTATCTTTGACTGGTGACAAGGATGGAGTCCAATTTAAGGCCAGGCTCTGGCTCCTCATGTCCCTGAATTGGAAACGTTGATGGAACAATGGAAAACATTCAACCCATACATTGACAAGCTCGATTGATTTAATTGAACAATTTTCTCAAACTTAAGTGGTCCACATTGGAACCACATGGTATTCCAAAATCACCTGACATGTTTCAATAGGGTGGCACGATTAATGCATGTGCACGGTTTGAATATGGGTTTCCTTTCTGTGCATACGTTTGCAAGTCCTCCCCCTGCTTCCATGGCTTTTCTCCAGGGACTCTGGCTTCCTCCCACTTTCCAAAACATGCTTCTTAGGTTGATTGAAGACTCTATATCAGGGGTCCCTGAAAAAAACCCCAATGCGGCCTAGCCTCACCCCAGACTTGACCTCCAGTGGCCCCCAAGTAAATTGAGTTTGAGACCCCTGCTCTATATAATATATAATTATATAGTGAATAATTGTCATTCCAGGGTATAGGCTTTTTGTCAACTCACTCATGAATCTAGCGGTATAGAAAATGGATAGATTGATGGATTTTCAACAGGTCACACCCAATAATTGTCTGCTAGTTAGTCAATAGACACTTAATAGAATGTATAATGATGAGGAGTGATTCTAATTTGTTACAAATTTAGGCCAGATAAGACAAAAGAGTCGAAAACAGAAGGTACAATGTTTGCCACAACTTAAAACTGCATTCAGGCTCTTAAATTTCATTACAATATGTACTCTATGTTCAGTCTTAAATCACTAGGAGGCTTACATTTCATTGCAATATGTACTTTATGTTTAGTCTTAAATCACTTTGTTCAATTTGTGAGTGTGTGTACTTGCATCTCAAAACAGACAAGATCTGCCTTGGTGGTGCCCTGTTAAACAAAAATGCAGTGGGAGGATAAGGGTTATCTTACAAATTAAACTCACAAATTTGCACACGCACACACACACGTGCTTACACTTGGTTCTTGCTCTTGAACAAAGACAGCCTCATTGCAAAAGCTACTTGGGGTAATTGTGTCAGTTGCATGGTGTAGGAAGCCGCTCATGTAAGGGGGGAGCTGGAAGAAAGAACATAAGAAGAAAAAGGAGATAAAGAGGAAGCCGGGGCTAGAGGGGGCTGCTTGCTAATTGGAGCCAAATGCGCTGCAGAGGGAGGGAAGTGGTTTGCTATGATGCCTGGACCTTAATTCTCTCATACACAATCCTCCGCCTGACGGTTCAATAGACTGATGGAATGATATTGTAGGCTACTTATATTGTGCTCAATTGCTTCCTTTTCAAGTGTCATGTCTGCAGCAGCAAAACTCAGTCTCGGCCAAAGTTGAAATCAATTTAATAAACATGATAAACATACTTCACGTTTTAATGGGTTCACCACCTGGTGGCAGTAGAGCAAGGTTCTGTCATTTCTAAGTTATTGACTCAGCGTTTTGCTGCAACTTTTACATGTTTAGATTGAGGTGAATAAAATCATCAGTTATGTTCAACATGACGCATATACGAGAGATACAGATTTAAAACAAGAAATAGGATTGGACTGAAAATTGTACGAAAGGAACTAATGTAAGGTCTAAAAATACAAGTAGTGACAAAGTGATTATTCGAAAAAGGATGTTTTCTGACATTCATTGCTGCATTGTCATCTTCTTACATCAGCTTTGCTGACAATGCACCTGGTAATATTTTCAACCATTCCAGATCATGCGTATTAAAAAATACAGATATTGAAATGTTCGACCTAAAGAGAGGAAGGACTGTGGCTCAAATGTTCAAATGAGGTAAAAAAAAAAATCCATTTTTGAATGTTCAATATTTCTATGTTAACAGTTTTTAAAATTCAGTTCGTATTAAAAAACCCTGTCATTAAGTTGAAATAAAGCATTAGGGTAAATTGCTTTATGTGTATCTCAGTTAATGTGCTTTCACATCTTTCTGATAAAATTCTGCTACAATTGAACCCGCCCCTAACATCAGCAGGGTCGGAATGCGAGAAATCCTGTTGATCCAATTAGGTGCTGGCCTGCCATGTCACAGCCTGTCAGGACAGGGGGGCACCATGGGGCTGGCAGAGCCAACCCAGAGGTCATACACTAATTGGCCACTAAGCTTTTAGTTCTAGCCGACTGCAGCGGTGTGATGAGAAACAACAAGAATCGCGGCTTATGGGCACAGAGTCAAATAACACTACAGACACACTTCCTGCAGAACATTCGAAGTGTACACACACCGTAGTAAGCCATGCGGGCGATTCCTGTCAAACACGCAGACAGTAGTCAAGTTGTTGAGGCTCGACTGGATGATTAAGGATTACTTAACAGAGTGCAGAGACGGATTTAAAGCCATCAAAATCAATTTAAATACCCCACGGTGACTGAACAATACATAACAAAGTTGCATTAGCTGTGGCAAAGCATATTTAGCTTTGATTAACATTTGGTAGCAGTGACATGTGACTGGTGAGGCATTGACTCCCCATGCGTCAGATATAAAAATATGACCCAAAATAGAAAATGATCCGACTGTGTTAAAAAACAACAACCAAGAACAGTATTTTAAGCATTATTATCATAACCTTTTTTGGTGTGGAGGGCAGCTGTTTTAGTCTTCTTTTACTTTCAGGTATTTCCTGTGACGATCTTCTATCAGTGACAGTGTGCATAATGTTCCACTGACACACAAGTTTTTTTAAGCATCTGTGGATGAACCAGCTGCAAACTTTGCTGGGAAATTTATGAGTCAATACGTTTGTGGCTGCAGCATGTCTTATATGTTAATCATAAGGGCAACATTTTACAGTAGCCAAATTTGAAATTCCAAACTCACAGGGCCGAATTCACTAAAGGATTGTGTCTCTTTTCCGTGGAGCTAACGGGGAAAAATTGAGCAATCAGTGGGTTTTGTGTAAATTTGAACGAGGTAATTGGCAGAGAAATTACCCACCTCTTGAGTCTTAGTGAGAAAATTGCAGCTCAGCAGAAGCCTCTTGGATGAGAAGCTCTACCAGACCAATGTGAGGGAACATTCCGACATATATAAGACCCGTCCATCCATCAGCCGACCTGCTTATCTTCACAAGGGCGTGTTTTCCAAAATTAAAAACATAAATTGCGTTATAGAGTCAAGTCCACATTTTTACTTTGTCCCAGATGTGTGTGTGACGATCATTGGGACTTTAACTTAACTTTAATTTGGCATAGTTTTTCTTTAACAGGAAGTGTCATTAAAACTCTCACCAGGTGATTGAGTTACATTATTTTTTGTGCCTAGCAAAGTCTTAATGTTGGTAGATAGGCGCAATTAGAAACAGGCATGAGCATTGTTGTGATTGTTAGCATAGTCCATGAAATAGCAGAAGCAGAAATAAAATTGCTGGAGTCCATGCAGAAGATGGAAGCGCGCAAAGTGGATGAGTAATGTTTACCAGGACATCATTGATCACTGCTGTGAAGTGGGCAGTTGGAGACTGCTTTCCATTTGTGTCCATGTGTGATTTTATCTGATCAAGTTTAATGTGTCACTAAATTGCCATGTGCGCCGATGGTGGCGGTGTAAAAGAAAATGCCCTGGGGTCTGCCCGAACGCCCAGCATGATCTGCTAAATTCCTGAACACGCTTAACTACTTACCTCAGCATGAAAATGAAAGTTTTTGGATTTTACACTGAGCGCACATGTATCTGTCTATGAAAATACAGCCCAAACTGACCAACATTTGACAATGACAAAAATGAATTGTGATTTTGAATTTTTCTACTTTATTTGACCACATTTAAGATCCAAGGTCACTGGGCCTCCATTCATTTTCCAGAGATCTGTTGTGACAGTGTCAGTCGTTTTGTGGATTCAGTTTCATTTAGAACATTTTACAAAGAGCAAAGTAGAGCAAAATAACTCACAGTTGTTCAGCTCAGTTTCCACAGATGTATTTGGCTCTTCATGATGAAATCACCCCAAACCTTTTCATCCCAATTTTTAATTTGTATTTTGTTACATTAGCTCATCATTGAAAACCCTTTGTTGACCCCAGTTTTGTTTTGAAGAATCAATGAATAGACCTCATTGTTTGGGTGGAAACATTTGATTCACAAATGTAATCCACCAACGGCTACAATGGGGGATCTCACCACTTCAAATAACATGTTAACTCATTCATTGAATCATTGGCTTCCCTTCCTTTGTTTGTGAAAAATACACAAATGCTCAGCCTTATGTCGCTGATGGCATAGGTGTCAAACTCAAGGGCCGGGGGCCGAAGACGGCCCACCACGTCATTTTATGTGGCCCGCAAAGAAACACTTTGCATTCACTTTGTGTCATTACTAAAATTACAAATTGTCTTTATCTTTTAAAAACAGAGATATGGCTAGCATTTTTTATTGCCCTTCATCTTTTCATCAGATTTATCTGTTTGCACTGCATGCTAAACACAACCGTGACGCTTCGAGCAAACAAGCTTCAAATCACTCTATGTACAGTTAAAACTGCAATCATTCTTCAAAGTTCATGTGAACATCACTACTTACAGTATGTCAACTTCAAACGCCCGCTGCAAACATTAGAACAATCAGCTTCGATATTTGGAATTTTATGAGCATAACGTTTTGATGGTCACACTACAGCTTATTGACAAAGACGTCACTGTCCATAAAATACAAAATATTGCGGCAATCCTTTTGATAATTTCAGAGCTTGTGAAATCAAAGTCTCCCACACACATTTAAACAATACCCAATGTTATTGTGGCAAGTCTCCGGTGGTTTAATGCAAGCACATTTACACAAAATTCAATGCGAGCGTTGCATTGTGCTTCATTCATGAAATGAAAAGCAGCACATGTACAACATCGAGGTGGTCTTTTTCAAATGACTAATTCGTCTGTGTTCTTTCTTCATTACCGGGTAGAAGCTGAAATCTTTGGACGCTCAAAACGAGCACTTTCTTTTTCGGGAAAGCCAGTTTTGGTGATGCCATGACTACAAAAGTTTTCTTCCCTGAACTGAAAGGGACAACTGTGCAATGGCGAACAGGAGAAATTTAGAAACACCAATATCACCCTTCTCATTAAAACAATAACAATAGTAAAATAAACTCAATACATTTAATAAAAGAATCACTCAACTTTCATAAAATCATTCATTTGTATTTAATTTATTATTATTTTAATCTTTAACTATCCTGGTAATGCAATTGACAACAGATTCTCATTTGCAATACCAACCTATCAGCAGACAGCAAAGGACATATTTACAAGTCAATTTACAATGGTAACGGTTCGAGAAATGTCAGCCCAAATAGTCGGGCTTGTACATTTGTACATTTTCATCTAACCAAATCTGGCCCCCTTTATAAAACATTTGGACACCTCTGGTGTAGACTAACACATCACTAACATTTATCAATTGTGGGCTCGGTGGTAAGACAATGTAAGACAGATGTTTGAGGCTTTTAAAAAGTGCCATTGATGCAGTTTTTGGTGAAACCTACAAAGTATGATGTATTTCATGCGAAACAGCATGAAATCAATCATGGTCACAAACCAAATGCAATTGCTTTGCATCAGAATAAACTTTAAGAACACTAAAGATCATGCACATCTTATAGAAATGTAAAATGTGGATGTTGAATTTGCTTTGTATGTAATGACTGCATTTTTGCTGGTTATGCTAGTAATGCAGGAAATGTCAACTTTGCTGGGGACCTGTTATCAAATATGGCATCGTAAACTTGCATATCTATACTTAACATCCATGAATGTCTTCTGCTCTCACAAGCCAACAATTCGATTGTTTGCAGAGAAACATTAGGTGTGCATATCGCAAACCTGCACTTATTTTCTACGTAATGTGTTTTTAACTTTTTTGTTTTATCCAGGGCGCATTTAGAAAAGCTAAACCCTACAATTTGGACTTTCATGCAAGCAAGAGCACTTGAGTGCATCATAGTCATGTTGTACACCTAAATCTTAATTTTACGCTGACTTTGGGGTCCAGAATTTGGAAATCAAGCTGTTGTTTTAACCTATTACCGTATTTATGACCTACACCAATACATTATCATATCTTTCCAAAAAACTCATGAAATACAAGATAACCACTATCCACACACACAAAAAATACATTTTGTTTCTTTCTCTCATTTTGTAATGCCGTGATCCAATTCCACGCAGTTGCATGTGTCGTGCGGTGATGGTGTTGAAAAGAGCTGGCGCTGTGAACTGGACTCGTCGTTGAATTGCCATCAGTCAAACATTTCTTCACCACATGAAATCGGGTCAAAAAAAATTGATACTTTTTTTAATCCATTGATCATCTGACAACTGGACAATTTGAAAGTGTGGTTAGCACACTAGAGAATCTCATTTCTCTGCAAGAGAGCATGTGTTTGGAAACATTGGCAACAATGGCAGGCATTATTTCTTATCGGGGCACCATACCAACAGGACAGCGATACAGCTTCTGAATGCAAATTAAACTATCAACTTAAATCATCACAGTTTCACTCCTTGGCTTTAGAATGTGTGTTTAGCCACACTTCAGAGGTTTATTTTGATTACTCGATAGAGATAACCGAGCAATAAAGCAACAAGCCCTCAGAGGCATGGGCAGCGACAACACAGGACTGGTTCCGTACTGGTAAATTGTCTAAGACCACACTGTGTACTTAACCCACACGGAGAATGGTGCAAGGAAGAATGTGCGTCAACCCAGTGAGAAAGAAAATGACGAGATGGGTAGGTGGTGGTCTTTGTGAGGGGTGGGGTCATAAACTGGGCGTTAATGAATTAAGAGTTCGTGGGTTGGAAAAGTAGACATTTACGACACATTACCTTGAGAGTTCGCCAAATAGGGTAAAGGCTCTTTCGCACTGGGGGCTAGCTGCTCCCAGACAACTTAAACTTAATAGTTATTTATCTGCAATAAAAATGAAGTTAAACACATATAGCTACATTTTAAAATTCATTAGAAAATGCAGGATCATTTTCAGGCATTTTCTGAAATAGAGTAAAAACCAAGATGGGATGATTAGCTCAATGACAACTATAATTTAAATTTCCATTGTGTGAAGTAGCACATCCTCATTGTGGTCATCATGTGTAAACATGCTACTTATTTTCTTTCACCATTTTCTGCTCCACCCTTGGAACGTAATCAGCAGATGTTGCAATATCATCCCAGGATTTGGAGACTAGCTCCCTTGTTGCTATGGAGATGCTTGTTTGCTAAACAAGCAAATAGAACAATTGTTCCTTCTTTAAATGTCACACATAAGTGCAATCAAATATTTCGCTGAGATAATTCTCATGTTTATCTTTTTCGTCAATATTTGTGTCCTTCTATTTCAAGAAGCTGATGCAAAAATGCTTCTAATGTAACCCCTGTGTGTTCTGGGTTGGTTTTCCTAAATAACTGCAGCCAAGTTTGTCTCACAGCGTCTTTATTTGACCTGAATGTACAACGTGCTGTGTTGTGATTTTTCGGCTTTAAAATTTGCTGACAATATTGTAGATATTGTGTGTTGTGAAATTGTTGGATCGTGGGCCACATTTTGTCACAATATTGAATTGAGTCACGCGTAGCGTCCCACCCCTACGATAGAAAGAGAGCTGCATACATGTCTTACCTCGGCCATAACCAGAACGATAGTGGCTGGAGCTCACGCACGTACAGTGACGTCACCACACAATCATCCTTTGCAGTATCCAAAGCCGGCCTAGGCAGGGGCAAGAGGGGGCCTGGCCCCCTCAAATAAATGTTGTGCCCCCTCAAACTAAATCCCCCCAAATGTAGTATTACATTTGATATATTTTTATTATTTCATGCCTCTCTCCTCTACTCCACTTCTTAATGTCTTGCTTGCCCCCTCAAATATAAAATATATAAAGTACTATATTAAGTTGTTTCTCATGTCGTGTTTCTCACCTCCGCTTCATCTGTTTTTTCTATTGAAACAGCGGAGTCTCAGAAAAAAATTACATGACATTATCATCATTAGATCTCATTTCAATACTTATACTATTTAATACTAAAAAATGCTGTACATGCTGATTCATCCTTCTTTCTGAAGTGATTTGTGTAGAATGAGCAGATCATCTTATCATAGTTCCCAGTTGAGCTCAGTGTGAGTCCAAGTGAGTCACAGAAGCGCACCAACTAAAATAACAATATCTTAAATGTTTACTGCAAATAGTACTGAAAAGGAGTTCTGTTCTGTTCCCGCTCTGTATTTTTCATCATCTGTTACAGTCATTTACTGTTATTTTAATCCCCCCCTCATTCATGTCATAAAGACGTTCAGTAAAATGGAAAGCCCCTTTCACGCTCCTTGAGTAAGAAAATCAGTAATTTAGTTGCGTTTGTTTAACTGCAAATGAAATAAATCCCGTTAAATTAGAATTAGACTCAACTTTATTCATCCCCTAGGATTGCTCACTCAGTAAATTCTGGGCCCAGTAGCTCACACAGAAACAGTACAAAAGAGAACATTGTACATGAGTAACACACAAAGAAGAGAGCAATAATAAAGCGCATAACACCAGCAATAGATAAATTGTTCAGTGAGAAATAAATAACAATAAATAAAATAATTGAAGGTCAATTGTTATTTTTAAATTAGTGACGGCCCTGTCCATGAATTCCAAAATGCTGTTGAAATTGCTTTGAAATTTTCAGAGCTTGAAGTGCGAATACTTACAGACGTGCATGTGACTTTTAATAACGACTGGTCATAATTTTATGACGTTAAGCTAGGGGTGGACGATATGTATCGTTTATGAAATCATTGGGAATGTTGACGATGTGTAATTTTGCAATTCCAATTTGGTTTTTTTAAGTCGCCAACAATCAATAAAGTGGTCAGTGCCAGTGGTCCTCTCCTCTGTCCTTACCAAGGCGCGAGCCTTAAAAAAACAGTTCCTCCAGGATTTTGCAAAGTTGCCATCGCAACTATTAACACAAAATGAAGAAAATCCCGCAAAATCACTTACGCGCAACTTTATTGGTATTCTCCCTTAGTGACTGTGAGACTGATTGATGGTGCTTTAACCATTATTTTCAGAGAAAAATATGTCTCCAATTATATTCCTTAAAACATGGCCTTTCATAATAATCAATTGCTTTAACATTTACAAGCAGTGTGAAGCCACAATACATAATACAACCATGTCAAAAATTAAACAGCATGTGGATTTTTGGCCACGTCCCAGTTGGTGATGTAACGATGACTGCTGTTTTTACCTTGAACAACTTAGGGGAGAAACCCAAAGTCTGACATTGAACTTGTCATCAGAAATCAATCTCATTTTGTGATGAATGTTATGCAAAGCTGACAGTGTAGCATTGTGGCAAACATAGAGGCCAAAATCAACCAATTTGTGTCAGGCAATTTTAAATCAAGTGGATATTTAGATTTTTACTGGGATTTTTCATTATTTATTATTTAAATACATTTAAAACTGACATCAAAACATATGTATGTATTTGTATTTGTAAAGAACACTCACATATTAATTTCATCCATAAAAAAATATTTATATAAAAAAATAAATCTTTCTATTTTAGTTTGAATGATTTTGTTTTTTTTAAGTGACTATAATAACCTTGATGCCAAATGATCACTTGCAGAGAGGAAAACTCATTGACAATTGAACCTGGTAGAGCACTTAAAGTAAACAGAGCATCCATTTGACATCTTTAGTCATATATTGCCCATCCATCCATCCTGGACTGATTTTCAGGGAAGGTGGTGTTTAAAAAAAAAATCAAGTCATAATAAACATGGACAAAAATAATAACTGACAGTTTAGAAATCAATATAGAACTTCCAACAAAAAGAAATCTGTGGGGCTTCGTGGGGACTTCAATAAACTGCATATTATTTTACTCCATACTAACCTAAAATGATCTCTCAAGAAAAAAAGGCCCATTTTCTGTGAACTCCCTTTAATGAAAGCCCACCCTAGGTAATCTAAACACAGATGAATGAGCCCTCCTTTGTTAGGAGGCTCCTCACATCAGGCCTGAACAAGGCCATACATTTGGTTTGTTGGCACATGGCGCTGTTGTTGTAGAGCACTTGGGGGTTGTCTTGCAAAATCTTATTTGCTATGCCTCCTCTATGTGATGAATGTCTAAACACTTAGGGTCAGTTTGAATGGATTTCATGTTCAATTTGGAATTAGTATGTCCTCAGATGAACAGGTAACCTAATTTCAGTCTGTCTGTCCGTCTTTTTATTAGTGGTACATAAACATTGGCTTTAACATAGAAATTAAAAATCACACAAGAGTGAGGTCCGGGTATATGCCAAGTGCAAAGAGGCGGGACCTAATTGAGCACTCCTGATCTCGATTTTAGAATGAATAGATCAAAAAGTACTTAAGTGGCTTGATGTTTAGGTTTTCTGTGTCACTGTTATTTGGTTACATGAATATAAGTGTACACATCGCTGACTCAATCAACTTCTGGCCTTGACCCATATTTTACACCTTCTTTTGATGGATTCAAGACTACCTTACAATTCTTTGCTCAAGACAGGTCAATCAGGAGTCCTTAACCCTCACATGGGGTGTGTGTAAATTATAAAAGAACACACTCACATTCTCAGGGACATGTGAACGCAACCTTAAGTACATAAGAGGGAAGTCAGATCCCTTGGTTGGTTCTGGAGAAGAGTGAAACAAAATAAACGGAGTTGGATTACTACAATTACTTTTACAGCTAAAGAGTATTGGGGGAAAATATCTTAGAATCCCATAACATAAACATAGAATTTTGAGGGGGAAAAAGTTGCAATTCAATAAAAAAAAAGAGCATTTTGTAAATTAATACACTTAAATGTTTGAGGATCCAGCAAAACTCGCCAAAAGGAGTGCTTAAACCAATTTGGTTCTTAAGTAACTATGTACGTGTTTCTATTGAGTGATCAAACATTCATATCGATCGGTCGATCGGTCCGTCCGTCCGTCCGTCTGTGAACAAGGGAGCCAAATACAAACTAATCTGTTGGGCCTCATGCACATCAATACCTTAAAACAGTCTTCAACAACTGGCCCCTCACTTCCGCAATGATGCTTGTATGAAACTAAAACCCTCAATACTAGCAGATCAAGACTGATGAAGGCTAAGATTTCAGTGTTGACCTCTTTCTACTTTGGATTTCCCATAGGAAAAATGAGGCATACTATGTGAAATTGTAAATTATTTCCAGCCATCGGTGTGTTTTCTATGTCATCTCAGAAGGTTTAGTTATGCGTTTCATTCAGGACTTTCGTTTTTACTTTGCCTATCACCTAGCTTGAAGTATTCATCTAATGTTGGTTTATGTGCCTTGTGACTTTACAGAGGCAAAGCCTTTGACTGACCTCCTGCAGAGCCACTCTCGGTACTGATGGGAACCATATTGTGAGAGCTATTAGTATAGCTAGCCATTTTAACTTTCTACCACTAAGACCTATTGTATGTCATTTTACACACATACGTACGTCACTGGCAGTCAAAATCCTGAAGAAAAAAATCACAAACAAAAGTCAGTGGTGATTACCTGATTCCTCCAGGGGTGGCAGCGGTGCGCCAATAAACGTCAGAGTGTTGATGCGAATCGTAATGATTGCTGATCGTACACGTTCCCACAAGCTAGAGGTTTTTAGTGTTAATTTGCTATCCAGTGTGAAAGGGTTTATTAGTTTCTAATGAGGGGCCAGAGAGATCCCGGTCAAGATTTATTTTGATTGTTGCTTATTAGGGTTCTGCAGAGCCTGGTGATTCATTACTGCTATATCACACACAAGCACAGACACACTTGCATGACTGATCACTGTCAGCTTTTAGATGGCTAATGCAGACAGGTCGAGTAGCGATTAAGTAGAATAAAAAGGTGCTGGTTTCTTATTTCAGTATGGTCCACCACTTTATGACCACGCTCGGACATTCGCAGCATGGGTCTCATTCCACATTTTTTTTTCTTAAAGGAGAAATGTTATTACAATTGAAAACAGTTTGAAGGTGTCTTAATAACCGTGGGTGTGACACGCTTGGCTGTGACACGCTTTTGTCAAAATATCCCATGGATCAAAGGTTATCGAAATATATTTACAGCATCTGTATTTCTTGCCGTGGTGAAACTGACTTATTTTAGGGGTGCAGCATTGATTCTGTTGTTAGAACGTTTTCAATTAGTAAGTCTCCATCCACATATATACGTTATGAGGCCTTTTAATATATTTTCTGCATTGTCCTGTAATGATTGGTGATTTTTGTTTCCTGTTTGTTTTTATTACTCATTTATTTCATTCTCTGTGTGCAACTTGAGTTCAGTTTTTGTCATATTGAGATTTTAGCTGCTTTTAGATCTCTGATTCGGCTATCGCTGAGCCTTGACAGAAGTGCATGCGGTCAGGCGTGGTCAGCCAGTGAGCCAAGCAGTCAGCCATGGAGCCGTCTGTCCAGACTCAAAACATGGCCTGTTACTGTTAATCCAGTGGGTGGAGGTCAGTGGCCCAGTTTTGTTAGTGTGTGCTTCTCATGACCTTTGTCTGACTGAGCAGCAGACATCATGATGTTGTGGCAGGATTCATTGTTGTCTCTGAAGATCAAGGCTAAGACTGTTAGCCTTTTATAAATAATTTCTTGAAATGAATGGGCTCTGGTCCTTGGATACTTGACACAACAGTTTGTGTACCTCCAGCCCTACGAATAGGATATATTATGCAATTACTTTTTAAACGTCTTGTATAATTTGGTCTATGGATTACCTGCAATGGCTAATTTGTATGAGACAGGACTCCCCAATGATTTTGATAGGGCTCTAAAAGGAATGAATCAGCGAAAAGCAGACGCGACTTCCTATCTTGGGACGCTATCATTCTGTTGGATGACTTCAATGAGACGAATACAGTGAGGGTGTGATTGGGAGGAACACCCTCACCACGATCAGAACCCGAGTGATGTTCTGTGACTGGACTTCTGTGCTCGTCACACATCGTCCATAACGAATACGCTGTTGAAACATAAGGGTGCACTTGGCACCAGGAAGCCCTTGAGGGTTCAGAGTTCAATGATCGACATGGTAGTTGTATCATCAGATTTGCAGCTGCATGTTTTGGACACTCCGATGAAAAGAAGGGTGGAGCTGTCAACTGATCAACATGCTAGGTCTCTTGTCTCCAATGGTGGAGGAAGAGTCTGGGTCGACCCGGCAGACCCAAACGTATTGTGAGGGTTT